>NW_021260224.1:0-1125 GCF_002162155.2 Triticum dicoccoides | reverse complement strand
CAATTAAATAAAAGAAATCCACCAATGCATGAAATAGTTTAGTTGATAAAGCATTAAATGAGGGGAGCTTAGCACCAACAAGTGAAGCACCTATGCATTGTGGACATTAGTCGCTAATTTTTTTAATATGCTTAGCACCTTATCTAAGCAGCTATGTATTGAAAGTGCCCTAATAAATACTATATTACTATGTGTCATGCATGACAATAAATAAAGTTATATATAATACTACTATATGATATTATGCATTAGGGATATAATATTATACACTAGTATCATATGCATGATACTAACTTATGATACTATCCATTACAAGCAGCCTAAGAGCCCATTATTCAGGGCCGGCCCTATGTTGGTAAGGCCCTTGGCCGAACTCAACGACATGACCCCTATATAATATTATATATGTATATCTTTGACTTCTTTTGTCAACTATTAAGAGTAAACTACGAAGAAAAAAATACATAGAATTAGAAATTTTAGCATCAACAGGTCAACACATTAACAATCCTGTACCCTGTATACTAAAATTGAAATGGATGAACCATATACTCCCTCCATTCCCTTATACAAGGCCACTATAAAAAATACATTTTACATCTATACAAGGCCACTAACAGTAATCGAGGCAAAATTTAATGATGTTTTCTCGTACTAGCAACTTGTTTAGTACTTGCATGCATGTAGTCATAATGACACTGTGCTACATCCTTCTCATTCCTTCCTTGCATGCATGCTAGCGTATTAATGATTCCAGATAACAAGAAGAAAAGTTGGCTTGCAAAGTAGTCATTAAATTTTACCTAGGTATCTGTAATTTGAGTTTGTGGCCTTGTATAAGGGAATGGAGGAAGTATGTACTTTTGAAAGACCGAGAGGATTATGTTCGATCGCTTGCGGTCACACCGTCACAGCCTTGCGGATAGCCGGACGGCGGTACGGCGCGAGACCACAAGAGCAGCCAGCATGTTGTAGCAGCGACAGCCAGCAGGTCCGTGAGCGGTGGCAAGAATCGCTGAATTGAGGGCGACAATGAGTGACGAACTGACGAGGGGACTATTAGCGATGTATAACCATATTATGTTGACCAAAATTATAAGTTAAAGTTTTACACGGAAAAGGAAG
>NW_021260223.1:0-1287 GCF_002162155.2 Triticum dicoccoides | reverse complement strand
CAAGATTTGACGGTATGCTAGCCCCCGGAGGCCGCCGGCCAAAGTCGTAGACGTGCGAAGAGCAATCCGCGTAGAGGGAAGTGTTCAGATACTTCTCCATCACAAAAAATTATGAAAAATTACCATCAGCCTATAGCACATGTGCCCACGTTGTGTAAAAAACTCATGATTTTATCGCGCTCCAAGTATTTAATAATATTCACGCTATCGTTACCGCAGAACGTCTACTACCGTTTCATTGCCGTCCGTGAGGGGGGGCCACAACCCGGAGACGCGTGCCGCCTCTTTGGACATGCCACAACACCATCCCGCATGTATGAGGGCCGGTACGACGCTCCGGTGGCATTGCTACCCCCCAGGGCCCCCGTCCCGGCTAACCCTGTAGCGTTTGACCACGGGATCTAGCCCTTGGACTTTGCACGGACGGGCTTTGACCAGTGGACCTCTCCACCCGGTTGTGTTAGGTCGGCCCAGAGAAACACTTTGGAGCAACATCCGGGCCAAACCCACAGCTACATCCACTCCGTGTAGACCCGACGCGTCCGTTTCCCCCCTCCAGGTGCCGGCGGCGGCGGCGTCCGTGAGGGGGGGGCACACCCCGGAGACGCGTGCTGGGCGTTTGCAACCACCTCAACACTTCTAGATTTGTGAGAGGCCGCCTACGCAAGATTTGACGGTATGCTAGCCCCCGGAGGCCGCCGGCCACAGTTGTAGACGTGCGAAGAGCAATCCGCGGAGAGGGAAGTGTTCAGATACTTCTCCATCACAAAAAATTATGAAAAATTACCATCGGTCCTATAGCACATGTGCCCACGTTGTGTAAAAAACTCATGATTTTATCGCGCTCCAAGTATTTAATAATATTCACGCTGCATCGTTACCGCAGAACGTCTACTACCGTTTCATTGCCGTCCGTGAGGGGGGGCCACAACCCGGAGATGCGTGCCGCCTCTTCGGACATGCCACAACACCACCCCGCATGTATGAGGGCCCGGTACGACGCTCCGGTGGCATTGCTACCCCCCAGGGCCCCCGTCCCGGCTAACCCTGTAGCGTTTGACCACGGGATCTAGCCCTTTGACTTTGCACGGACGGGCTTTGACCAGTGGACCTCTCCACCCGGTTGTGTTAGGTCGGCCCAGAGGAACACTTTGGAGCAACATCCAGGCCAAACCCACAGCTACATCCACTCCGTGTAGACCCGACGCGTCCGTTTCCCCCCTCCAGGTGCCGGCGGCGGCGGCGTCCGTGAGGGGGGGGGCACACCCCGGAGACGCGTGCTGGGCG
>NW_021260222.1:0-1086 GCF_002162155.2 Triticum dicoccoides | reverse complement strand
CACTAGTTTCAAGAAGGGCAAGGGAAAGAAGGGATACTTCATGAAACGGCAAATCAGCTGCTGCACCAATGAAGAAACCCGAGGTTGAACCCAAACCCGAGACTAAGTGCTTCTGTAATAAGGGGAACAACCACTGGAGCAGGATTACCCTAGATACTTGGTAGATGAGAAGGCTGGCAAGGTCGATAGAAGTATATTGGATATACATTATGTTAATGTGTACTTTACTAGTACTCCTAGTAGCACCAGGGTATAAGATACCGGTTCGGTTGCTAAGTGTTAGTAACTCGAAATAAAAGCTACGGAATGAAACGGAGACTAGCTAAAGGTGAGCTGACGATATGTGTTGGAAGTGTTTCCAAGTTTGATGTGATCTAACATCGCACGCTCCCTCTACCATCAAGATTAGTATTAAACCTGAATGAGTGCTCTTGCACCTAAAATGAATGGTTTATTGAATCTCGGTCGTAGTGATACACATTTTCATGCCAAAAGATATAAGATAGTAATGATAGTACCACTTACTTGTGGCACTGCCATGTAAGTCATAATGGTATAAAACGCATGAAGAAGCTCCATGTTGATGGATCTTTGGACTCACTCGTTTTTGAAAAGTTTGAGACATGCGAACCATGTCTATTGGTGTATATGCATGAAGAAACTCCATGCAAATGGATCGTTCGGATTCACTTGATTTTGAATCACTTGAGATATGCAAATCATACCACATAGGCAAGATGACTGAAATGCCTCGGTTTCAATAAGATGGAACAAGATAGCAACTTGTTGGAAGTAACACATTTTGATGTGTGCAGTCCAATAAATGCTGAGGCATGCAGTGAATATCGTTATGTTCTTACTTCACAGATGATTCGAGTAGATGTTGAGAATATTTACTTGATGAAACACAACTCTGAATTATTGAATGGTTCAAGTAATTTCAGAGTGAAGTAGAAGATCATTGTGACAAGAGGATAAAATGTCTATGATACGATCATAAAGATGAATATCTGAGTTACGAGTTTTGGCACACAATTAAGACATTGTGGAAATTGTTTCGCAATTAATACCGCCTGGAACACCATA
>NW_021260221.1:0-1366 GCF_002162155.2 Triticum dicoccoides | reverse complement strand
CTCTAAAAAGGTTCCAAGTTGGCATGGTATCATCATTTCACCCACATAGCATGTGCAAGAAAGTAGAGAGGCTTGCAGCAAAAACTGGATGCACTTCGTTTACAAAACAGACAATCTCCTTCGAAGTATCGGGGTTTCATACGGAAACTCGTCTGTTACAAAGGGATTTCATTTCTTTTGAATTTATTTGAACCCCCTTGTTTTTATTTTGTTCAAAATGCACTATTGAAAGCCACATCATCAAGTTACAACCCTTTTTGACTTCATTTGTTATTTTTCATGCATTTACTGATTATTTTGAGCTATAAGACCATAAAATTGAAAAGCATTTCAAATGAACTCTGAAAAGGATCCATTTTGGCATGGTATCATCATTTCACCCACCTAGCATGTGCAAGAAAGTAGAGAGGCTTACGGCAAAACTGGATGCACTTCGTGTACAAAACAGACAATCTCCTTCGAAGTATCAGGGTTTCATACGGAAATTCGTATGTTACAAAGCGATTTCATTTCTTTTGAACTTATTTGAACCCCCTTGTTTTTATTTTGTTCAAAATGCACTATTCAAAGCCACATCATCAATTTACAACCCTTTTTGACTTCATTTGTTATTTTTCATGCATTTACTGATTATTTTGAGCTATAAGACCATAAAATTGAAAAGCATTTGAAATGAACTCTGAAAAGGATCCATTTTGGCATGGTATCATCATTTCACCCACATAGAATGTGCAAGAAAGTAGAGAGGCTTACGGAAAAAACTAGATGCACTTCGTGTACAAAACAGACAATCTCCTTCGAAGTATCAGGGTTTCATACGGAAATTCGTCTGTTACATAGGGATTTCATTTCTTTTGAACTTATTTGATCCCGCTTGTGTTTTCTGTGTTCAAAATGCACCATTCAAGCCCACATCATCAATTTACAACCCTTTCTGACTTCATTTGTTATTTTTCATGCATTTACTGATTATTTTGAGATATAAGACCATGAAATGGAAAAGCATTTGAAATGAATCTGAAAATGTTCCAAGTTGGCATAGTATCATCATTTCACCCACATAGCATGTTCAAGAAAGTAGACAGGCTTACGGCAAAAACTGGATGCACTTCGTGTACAAAACAGACAATCTCCTTCGAAGTATCAAGGTTTCATACGGAAACTCGTCTGTTACACAGGCATTTCATTTCTTTTGAACTTATTTCAACCCCCTTGTTTTTCTGTGTTCAAAATGGACCATTCGAAGCCACATCATCAATTTACAACCCTTTCTGACTTCATTTGTTATTTTCATGCATTTACTGATTATTTTGATCTATAAGACCATGAAATTGAAAAGCATTTGAAATGAACTCTGAAAAGGTTC
>NW_021260220.1:0-1020 GCF_002162155.2 Triticum dicoccoides | reverse complement strand
TGAAACTTATCATGAAGCTCCTTGTTCGATAAATTCTCCCAGTCAATCTCGTCGGCTTGTGATCCTGGCATGGTTAGCAGCAATAGAAACACACAAGAATATGATCCTACAGACTATGAACAAGTGGTGGTGGTGGGTGTCACAAATCCGTCAAGCAAAACTCAAATTCTTACCAGTTCTTACCCAGCAACAGGCGGTGATCGGCAACCGTTGTAGTCAAAACTCTCAAAGCTTGGATAGAGCGATTACCAGGGAGAGTCAAACGCACGACGTAGATGTATGTGGAGCTGGGAAGGCTTATAATATGGTAGCAAAAAGGGTCAGCAATAATCAATTCAGAGATGCAAAGTTGAATAAACGCTCAACGATGGTACTGTGCTGGTCCTAGGCTAGACTGTGCTAGAGACGCGAGCCTAGAACACCAACAAAATCACGGCGCGGCACGTAAAAAAGGGAGGAGCACACTCTGAATTTTTTTCTCTCTTTTTTTTGCACTTTTTTTTCCTCTTTTTTTTTTGCTCCGCAACAAATTTTTTTCGAAAAAGTCTACAAATGGTCTAAAAACTGCCTAGCCAGAATTTTTTTTTGAAATTGGAACTATTTTTCTTCTGCGGATGGCTCGGAAGTTGGGGAGTCCTTCTCTGTCACGACTCGGAGTATCGCGTGATCTGGAAATCGAGAACAATGCAACAATTACTGGACTCGGACTAGGACTGGTGGCGGAGATGAATCTGGTGGAAGTCGGACTGGTGGCGGAGATGAATCTGGTGGAACACGGACAGGTGGCGGATATATGTTGCAGGTGAACTCGGATTGGCGTGATGGCGGCGGATATGTGGTGGCGTATATGGATTCGGATTGGCGGTGAATATGTGGTGGTGGTATATGGCAACAGCGACGATGATGATGCGGTGGTGATATATGGCAGCGGCGACGTGACAACCTGTGAACAGAACTCGAAACTCTAAAAGACTAGACGCTAAGACCAGCAACTGGACACGACGATGCAACCGCAAATTC
>NW_021260219.1:0-1306 GCF_002162155.2 Triticum dicoccoides | reverse complement strand
GAAGGAATAGACCTCCACCCGAGACATTCCGATCAGACTCGGTATCCCGGTACAACAAGACATTTCGACAGGGTAAAACTAAACCAGCAACACCGCCCGAATGTGCCGACAAATCCCGATAGGAGCTGCACATATCTCTTTCTCAGGGCACACTCAGATTGTCCTAGGTACGGGTAGGCCAGCCCAGAGTTGCCCCTGGTAGCCACCGGTAGCTGACAGGTGGACCAACACTCAGAGGAGCACTGGCCCGGGGGGGGGGGGTAAAATAATGATGACCCTCAGGAGCGCGACTCCCAAGGGAAAAGAAAAGGCTAGGTGGCAAATGGTAAAACCAATGTTGGGCATTGCTGGAGAAGCTTTACTTAAGGCGAACTGTCAAGGGGTTCCCATTATAGCCCAACCGCGTAAGGGACGCAAAATCCGGGAACATAACACCGATATGACGGAAACTAGGGTGGCAAGAGTGGAACAAAACACCAGGCATAAGGCCGAGCCTTCCACCCTTTACCAAGTATATAGATGCATTAATTAAGTAAGATATATTGTGATATCCCAACAAGTAAACATGTTCCAACAAGGAACAACATCTCCATGTTCCAACAAGGAACAAACTTCGATCTTCACCTGCAACTAACAACGCTATAAGAGGGGCTGAGCAAAGCGGTAACATAGCCAATCAACGGTTTGCTAGGATATGGTGGGTTAGAGGTTGAACATGGCAATTTGGGTGGCTGACAAGCAAGTGGTAGGCATCGTAGCATTGGCATAGCAAGAGCGAGCAAACTAGCATAGCAAAGATAGTAGTGATTTCGAGGGTATGATCATCTTGCCTGAAATCCCGCAAGGAAGAAGAACGAGTCCATGAAGAAGACAAACGGACGTAGACGAATGGATCCTCACAACGCGACGTTATCGGAACCAACCCGAAGAAACAATCACCGGAAAAGAAGCACACAACATAGTAAATAACCAACACATCAACATGGCATGATGCACAAACGAGTATGATGCATGTCCGGTTTAATGAAGCATGGCATGGCAAAGTGCACAAGCAGTTCTACAAATTAAGTGGAGATCAATATGCAACGAGTTGCATATTGACGAAACACCACAACAAGTTATTTAGTTTGATCTCGTTTATGTACTCAACAATATTAAATGTTGGTTAACATGGCAAGAGGGTGAAGCAAAGTAAAACTACCTATCTAGTCAAGTTTAAATGAGGCCGGGAGCAACGAACAACAATTCCGGAAACTCCTCATGAGCATAAATTAGGTTTGGTACTGTTCTGCCCTAAACAATATTT
>NW_021260218.1:0-1549 GCF_002162155.2 Triticum dicoccoides | reverse complement strand
TTGAACAAATCAATCAGTGGCTTGGTGTGCTCGGGACACATATAGAATGGAGGTAGCTAATCTCACAATCCAATGTATACTTCACACATGCATGACTGACTTGGGATGATTCCAAGGAAGCAAAAACAATCTTTCTCGGATACACGGCGGCAACTTACACCAAGTGCACGTGAATTAGAGAAAGTCACATCTTTCATCCGGACATATGCTTCATGAGCTAGCATGAACAAATGCTTCAAAAGTTTCCAACACTAACTTATTGTCCAACAAAATCATGGAGGAGATAAGGATGTTGTCAATGGGCTCAACAACTATTCATCTGGGTTTCCTTTTAAAAGGAATTCTATAGTTAAGTGAACAAGTGATAGCATTGGTCAGACCAAAGATGTAATGGTGTATGCTCGAGGGATCAACCACGAATAAGACAACATTACGAGCATCATTGGTTCTGACTTGATTTGACGATAGCCCACACTCAAATCAAAGGATTGATAAGACAATAGGTCCAACAACTGACCACAGGGACCAATCGATGAAGATATCATCTTTCTTCAACACACACTACACAAGAATATCCCTTTGGAACGAACTAAGTCAGGCAAGCTTTTATCTTCCAACCCTCCAAGTTGTTGTCTAGCTTAACCAACTAGCTCAGGGATATCTAACACCGATTCTTGGAGAGAAGGTGGTTCACAAGAAACCAACTTGATCACGAACTCAACATAGCGGTCAGGTGACAACCCAGTAACACCTCCAAGAAGATATTTGGAAAGTCACGAACCACCGGTATGTTACTAAGCTCGAGAACAATCTTGCTTTTGAGGGCAAGACGATATGATCAACAGAGCGGGGGATTGGCACAATCCTAACTCATTGATCGAAGGGTGCACCGGAAAGATGGACAAGGTAGCACGATCAATCTTAGAATGGTGATTCAAGAACCAACACGCTAAGAATGAAATTATTGCCCTTTTACTACCAAGCAACGAGGTTGCTAGGAGTATTGATTTCACACATCACGATTCACTTGTCGGTATTCCGGTTGCATCAACACGAGGGTCGAGGAATGACTAATGATGGTGAGAAGTATCACTACGTCAAAATTCATGAGAGTTGGTGCAGTTCTCATGACAATTCTGACATAAAGGGGGTAATACTCCAAGGTAGAACAGAACCAAAAGCTGGATTGGCATTTGATCTGCGGAATACAACTGCTTTGACCCAATCCTAGATATGGATGAGGTACTGGAGTTTGTTTCTCCAAGTCATTCAGGACAGAATGGCTTGACGGACCACAAGAGTAATAGGCATCGATAACGAATGCATGCATACTCTTGACTATCAATTGATAGACAAGGGTCAGAAAACAACTAAAGAGGGTCAACTCAAAGGAACATATAACTTTCTGAGTTGTGGATGCATAAATTAGTATGTCGAACCAAGTTCAACATAATTCTTCCGGATAATCCATGCAGAAAGGTAGAACTGGCAGAGTCACGATTTATGAATGGAGAACTCCTCAAGAATAATCCTGTTGTGATATTTCAGT
>NW_021260217.1:0-1196 GCF_002162155.2 Triticum dicoccoides | reverse complement strand
GGAACACGGAGACCGAAAGGTCGAACATGAGTCGTATAGAAGATACGATCAACATGAAGATGTTCACCGATGATGACTAGTCCGTCTCACGTGATGATCGGACACGGCCTAGTTTGACTCGGATCATGTAATCACTTAGATGACTAGAGGGATGTCTATCTGAGTGGGAGTTCATAAGATGAACTTAATTATCCTGAACATAGTCAAAAGGTTTTTGCAAATTATGTCGTAGCTCACGCTATAGTTCTACTGTTTAGATATGTTCCTAGAGAAAAATTAGTTGAAAGTTGATAGTAGCAATTATGCGGACTAGGTCCGTAAACTGAGGATTGTCCTCATTGCTTCATAGAAGGCTTATGTCCTTAATGCACCGCTCAGTGTGCTGAACCTCGAACGTTGTCTGTGGTTGTTGCGAACATCTGACATACACGTTTTGATAACTACGTGATAGTTCAGTTAAACGGTTTAGAGTTGAGGCACCAAGACGTTTTTGAAACATCGCGAAACATATGAGATGTTTTGAGGGCTGAAATTGGGATTTCAGGCTCGTGCCCATGTCAAGAGGTATAAGACCTCCGATGACTTTCTTAACCTGCAAACTAAGGAGAAAAGCTCAATTGTTGAGCTTGTGCTCAGATTGTCTGAGTACAACAATCATTTGAATCGAGTGGGAGTTGATCTTCCAGATAAGACAGTGATGGTTCTCCAAAGTCATTGCCACCAAGCTGTTAGAGCTTCATGATGAACTATAACATATCAGGGATAGATATGATGATCCTTGAGGTATTCGCGATGTTTGACACCGCGAAAGTAGAAATCAAGAAGGAGCATCAATTGTTGATGGTTGGTGAAACCACTAGTTTCAAGAAAGGCAAGGGCAAGAAGGGATACTTCATGAAACGGCAAATCAGCTGCTGCTCTAGTGAAGAAACCCAAGGTAAAACCCAAACCCGAGACTAAGTGCTTCTGTAATAAGGGGAACAACCACTAGAGCAGAATTACCCTAGATACTTGGTAGATAAGAAGGCTGGCAAGGTCGATAGAAGTATATTGGATATACATTGTGTTAATGTGTACTTTGCTAGTACTCCTAGTAGCACCAGGGTATTAGATACCGGTTCGGTTGCTAAGTGTTAGTAACTCGAAACAAAAGGCTACGGAATAAACGGAGACTAGCTAAAGGTGAGCTGACGATA
>NW_021260216.1:0-1032 GCF_002162155.2 Triticum dicoccoides | reverse complement strand
GATTGTTTCGTCCACAACTCAACGCTCCGGACGAATTTGAAGGTGATTCCAATTGGGTTGGAAAGTGCACGAAATCTAGTTTCCAACAAAAAAAGAATCACCCAATTCGGAGTCCGTATGAAAAACTTGTGTGCGTTTTGAGTCAGGTATGTCTGTGCAGTCCGAATCTGAATCCAGAACGTGAGAGACTTGGACTCTATCTTCTCTTGGGCCAAAAGTGACGTGAGAGAACTTTTTGGACAGCAAATAAACATCTCTTTCTTCCTTATCTTCATATGTGGATTGTACAAATGTCCCATACACCTGCAATTAGACAAAACACAAAAGTGTGTGAAGTATTTTTGTTCTGGATAACACAAATAGATTATTGAATAGTTTGCACTAGAAATCACCTGACAAATATGCATATATGCAATCTTTTTGGTCATATCCAAGGTAGTCGTGTCCTCATCATCCTCCCCTTCTTGAAAATAAAGCCGTCCTCGGCGTTGCTTAATCTGAAATGTGGCTAACAAAAGAGACAAGGTGTACATGTTGTATATGTATATGTCATCCATTTTTACTTCCCTTGATTTTTGCATATATGACACATGAATAGATGAGTAACTTGCATAGTGCATAAAATCTAAAGCCAAAAAAATTAGCACAAGAAGTAGAAGGCATGAAAATATTGCAACTCAGTTTGCACATATAAGTGAAGCTCTTATTCATTTCAAAAGATTGACAATGTTCATCATTAAACCATCCCAACATTGGTGAATAAACCTTACTTGCATCAAATTTACATGCTACAACATGCTTAAATAAGCAAACATGCAATAAGTCATTCAACACAGAATCATCACCAAGATTAGAGGTCATATCAAAATGATTAAACATTGGTTCTTTTGCATCAATAGTTAATTCAATGGGTGCACTCAAAATTGTTGGTATTTCAGTTGTTTGATCACATGGCAAAGTCAAATTATCAACGTAGTCCTCTAAAATAGGTGGTGTGATCAAAGTAGTGGGTAGCTCATCAGATGGTGCATT
>NW_021260215.1:0-2450 GCF_002162155.2 Triticum dicoccoides | reverse complement strand
CCGCCCTGGCTTCGCGGGACGCCGCACCCGAGAACACTACGCCGCCCCGACGCCACTGAAGTCGCCTTCGCCCCGCAGCCCTGGCGCCTCCCCAAGCCGGCTTTAGCACAACTTCAGGGCCCCGGTGAGGCCCCGTCCACCCCTCCTCCGCTTCCCCTCCGTCCCAGGCCACACCATCACGCCAGATTTCCTGTCGAGCTCACGGTCGCCTCGCCTCAGCCTGCGCTCGCGGCGTGCCCTGGCTGCCTCGTGCGCCCCTTGGGCCGCGTCTGCCGCGCCTGGCCGTAGGCCACACGCCCCACGCACGCTAGCTATTGTCCAAGTCCGCGCCCGCGTGCGCCCGTATAACCACTCCGTCATGCGCTCGCAGTCGCCCGTCCGGCCGCCGTCGCTACTCCGCCTGGCCGCCATCACTACTCTGCCTGGCCGCCGTCGCTGCTCTGCATGGCCCCGCATGCCCGCCTTTGGCTTCTGCGCCGTTGGCACCTGCTGCCGCCTAGGGCCACGCGTCGCTCCCCCTGCCACATCGCCGTTGCCCCACCATGCACGAGCGCGCACACGCGCCCTTGCGCCAGCTAGCCGCGCATCGCGGCCGCGCTGGACCCCCACCCCACCCCGGGGCTCTGTTGCCCGGGCGCCGGCTAACCCGCCCCGTTGCCTCCACTGTGACATAGACAGCCGGGGCCCACGCCCCAGAAAAATTAGAGCGAAAAATAAATAAATAAATAAATAGTTAATTGGATAATTAATTAACTTAATTAATCCTATTTAATTAATCTAATTAAACATTAGTTAACCTAATTAGCTATTTAAACTAATTAATAGGTTAATTAGGATATTATGGCAATGACATGTGGGCCCCACACGCACTATTCACACCATTGACAAGTCAATAGTTGACTTGGTCAACTGGGTCCCCTGGCCCCACGGGTCATAGGCTGTGGCTGGCCTCTGCTGTGTACACATAGCTTTTCAATAATTAAATTGAATTAAAACAATTTAGAACATGAATTAAAACTTTAGAAATTAATATAAAATAATTTGTAATTCCAATGAAAACACTTTATACATGAAAGTTGCTCACAACGACGAGACGAATCCGGATACGTAGCCCGTTCGTTCGCCACACATCCCTAGCATAGCAAACACGCAACTTTCCCCCTCCGGTTCATCTGTCTGAAAACGCAAAACACCGGGGATACTTTCCCGGATGTTCCCCCCTTCGCCGGTATCACCTCCTACTGCATTAGGACACACCTGGCACCGTTACTTGTCATGTCATGCATCGTCATGCTTATGTTTGCATTATATTTAGTGTTCCTTCCCCCTCTTCTCTTGTTAGACACCGAGACCGATGTCGCTGAAGGAAATATGCCCTAGAGGGAATAATAAAGTTATTATTTATTTCCTCATGTCATGATAAATGTTTATTATTCATGCTAGAATTGTATTAACCGGAAACATGATACATGTGTGAATACATAGACAAACATATAGTCACTAGTATGCCTCTACTTGACTAGCTCATTAATCAAAGATGGTTATGTTTCCTAACCATAGACATGTGTTGTCATTTGATTAATGGGATCACATCATTAGGAGAATGATGTGATTGACATGACCCATTCTGTTAGCCTAGCACTTGATCGTTTAGTATATTGCTATTGCTCTCTTCATGACTTATACATGTTCCTGTAACTATGAGAATTATGTAACTCCCGTTTACTGGAGGAACACTTTGGGTACTACCAAACGTCACAACGTAACTGGGTGATTATAAAGGAGTACTACAGGTGTCTCCGAAGGTACATGTTGAGTTGGCGTATTTCGAGATTAGGTTTTGTCACTCCGATTGTCGGAGAGGTATCTCTGGGCCCTCTCGGTAATGCACATCACTATAAGCCTTGCAAGCAATGTGACCAATGAGTTGGTTACGGGATGATGCATTACGTAACGAGTAAAGAGACTTGCCGGTAACGAGATTGAACTAGGTATTGGATACCGACGATCAAATCTCGGGCAAGTGACATACCTATGACAAAGGGAACAACGTATGTTGTTATGCGGTTTGACCGATAAAGATCTTCATAGAATATGTAGGAACCAATATGGCCATCCAGGTTCCGCTATTGGTTATTGACCGAGAATAGTTCTAGGTCATGTCTACATAGTTCTCGAACCTGTACGGTCCGCACGCTTAACGTTACGATGACAGTTTTATTATGAGTTTATAAGTTTTGATGTACCGAAGTTTGTTCGGAGTCCCGGATGTGATCACGGACACGATGAGGAGTCTTGAAATGGTCGAGACATAAAGATTGATATATTGGACGACTATATTCGGACACCGGAATTGTTCCGGGTGATTTCGGAGAAAACCGGAGTGCCGGAGGGGTTACCGGAACCCCCCGGGAGAGTTAATGGGCCACATGGGCCTTGGTGGGAAGAGA
>NW_021260214.1:2003-9162 GCF_002162155.2 Triticum dicoccoides | reverse complement strand
AACGTGAGAGACTTGGACTCTATCTTCTCTTGGGCCAAAAGTGACGTGAGAGAACTTTTTGGACAGCAAATAAACATCTCTTTCTTCCTTATCTTCATATGTGGATTGTACAAATGTCCCATACACCTGCAGTTAGACAAAACACAAAAGTGTGTGAAGTATTTTTGTTCTGGATAACATAAATAGATTATTGAATAGTTTGCACTAGAAATCACCTGACAAATATGCATATATGCAATATTTTTGGTCATATCCAAGGTAGTCATGTCCTCATCACTTGTCTTGACGGTCTCATCGGTTGGAGTAGATGATGAAGCACACGGCTTGAAGTTGCTTGTAGTAGGAGGAAGATGACTTGAACTAGCGGAAGTTTTCTTGTAACTTGACTTGTCGTCGTTGCTTGGAGAAGGCTTGGTTGATGCTGAAGGAGTTGTTGAAGCTTGGGTGTTGGAGAAGCCGTAGGTCTTGGATGAGTACTTGGCGTACTTGAAGTCATCTTGTACTTGACGTTCCGCCCTTGTAGCTTGATGCACGAGCTCAATGAGGTTGGAGTAGGGTTGGAAGTCGGCGATCTTCTTGATCAGATGATTAAGTCCATTCAAGAATCGTGCCATTGTTTGCTCATCATCTTCCGTGACATTGGCTCGAATCATGGCAATCTCCATTTCCTTGTAGTATTCTTCAACACTCTTTGTTCCTTGCTTGAGGAGTTGTAGCTTTTTGAAGAGATCACGGTTGTAGTATGTCGGAACAAAACATGCTCGCATGACATCCTTCATTTGAGCCCAAGTGGTGATTGGAGGTTCACCTCTTGCTTGTCGTCGCTCAATTACTTGTTCCCACCATATGAGCACATAGTCTTGGAACTCTAGTGATGCCATTGCGATTTTCTTCTCTTCCTCAAAGTTGTGCAAACGAAAGATTTTGTCGACCTTCAATGCCCATGAGAGGTATTCTTCGGGGTCATTGCTTCCATTGAACTTGGGCATTGTGAATTTGAGCTTGCCATAGCGTTGCTCTTCATTGTGTTGTTGGCGATGGTGTTGATGACGCCCTTGACGTGGAGGGTAATCATCCTCATGTTGCTCTTGGCGTAGATGAAGTCCATGATCAACTTGTTCTTGTTGACCTTGAGGGTGAAGTTGAGCTTGAGGAGCTTGTGGAGGAGCTTGACGTTGCACTCGTGGATGGTAGTTCCTCTCTTGGATTTCTTCTCGAAGAGCTTCCTCTTGATTGCCTCGTTCGCGATTGCGGTTGGCGATAGCTCGACTTGATGCTTGAAGGGCACGTTCCGCTTCAAGAGCTTGTGTTTCTCGTTGTTGTTGTTGAAGACGTTGAGTCTCGGCATCTTGATGCTCTTGGTGTAGACGCGCTCGTTCTTTTTCTTGTTGACGCCGTAGTCGTTGTCGTTCTTGAGCTTGAGCAAAAGCGACTTGAGTTGCTTGAGGACGAGGGACTTGCTCATCGACTTGCTCTTGTGAATGTTTGTCATGAAGTGGGTTGCGAGATGCATGACGGTCTTGACGCGCGGCTCATCGAAGAGTGTTCGATGATGGTGTACTTGTGTCGGAGAAGGAGTCGTCGGAGTGGCGACTTGAGTGGCTCCGTCTTGAGTATGAGGATGTAGAAGGAGACCGGTTCACCAACAAAGCTCGGATCTCGTCCATTCTTGCATCATTTTCTTGCTTGTGCGCGTCGAGCTTGTTGTCAAAGTAATCTCTTGTACGTTGCTCGGAGAGTCGCAAGTCGGTGGCGAGGTTGTCGATGCGGTCGTTCATAGCTTGTTGCTCTTGATGCAACGCTCGTTGTGCACCAAAGAGGTGGTTCTTGGTGACGTATGATGACATGTGGTCGTCTTGCTCGATGAAGAGTGGGTTTGTAGATGTACTTGGCCTATCCATCATTTCAAGCAAAATATGAGTGGTAGAAGGAAAAGAACGAATACCAATGTACCTTTGACCGATGTTGAAAGTGAATCAAGTTCACTCAAATGTGGACAATGAAATAGCACTTTTGGTACCAATTCTTGTCGGTTCTCACACCTACACAAGTAAAGCTTATAGTGGAGCTTGGTTAGGATGGTGGCACAAAATTTGATGCAATTGAAAGCGAGACTCAATAATGTTGGAAAAGATTCACAAATTTGCAAATGCAACAAGTAGACCAAGCTAGTATGGGTACACGGAAACACACACGCAAATAGATAAATGGGATTGTGCAAACCAAAAGTGAGCCAAAATGTGGAATCCACGAAATTGCTCTTATTGCACAATACTAGAGAGACGCTAGCACGATTGCACAATAGGCAGATACGCAAACTTGTGCACAACCTACTAGGCAAAAATGCAACTATCTCTAGTCCAAGTATGCTATATGTATGGTATTTTGGTGCAATGATCCAAGATGATCCAATATGACAATCTTAATGTATTATGATGCTATGGTTCTTGCTCATAAGCTCTTTGCTTATCTTTCCTTTTTGCTTAAAAGCTTGGGTGGCTCTTTCACTTTTGAGCTCTTTTCTCATGCAATACTTCACGAACCAAGATAGCAATTGTGTATCCTATGACAACTTTGTGACACACCAATGGATCCCAAGATATGCACCACTATGGTATGGTATGTGTGCTATGGAGTATGATCCCTAATGTGCACAAGTCACGTTGCCGGCAATACTCAATGGCTAGTCTCGATGGGTAAGCTACGCAAAATGAGGCAATGTGGGTTATCAATGCAATTGCAAGTTAGGATGATAGAGGCAAAGGTGTCCTCATCATAGGACAAAGATGTCGTCGAAGTTACCGTCCTTGGCAATGTTGAGTAGTCGATGGAGTTGAGTGGTGGAGATGATGGCGTCGAACCGTACCTATATAGCCGAAACACAATAGGGCACGGGAACCACAACTCAAATTTTAAAGACCAAAACGTATCAAAATCGACATAGGAGGTAGCGGTGAGCTGTGGTGGTGGTTGTGGAAAGTGTTGTGGGTATGCGGAAGAAGGCGTGGGCACGATGGCAAAATTTGGCGAGGGTATGGTGGAATGGGCGCGGGGGTGGAGTTGCTGTCTCCCAGGGGCCGGATGTCCGGGCCAGGAGCCGGATGTCTGGGGCGCCGGATTTCCGGGGACATGGGCCGGATGTCCGGGCTCTGGATCGAGACCGAACACGATGAACTCCACGGGGAAAAAGGCAACTCCGGGGCAAAATTTGGACGAATTGGTGGATGGAAAAGGGTGGGGAGGGTGGGGAAAGCTAGATCCACACGCAGCAACACAAATCCATGGATCAAATCCAACAAAATTTCATCACACCAACAAATCACAAAAAAAAATTTGGGGCTATTTTTGGTGGGGATTTTCGGATTTAGGACTAAAACGACAAAATCAAGCTAGAAAACACGGGGTAGGGGCTCCAAAAACGTGATCAACGTGGCTCTTGATACCAAGATGATGTAGGGCGGAACCCTAATTAGTCGATCTTTCACGTTTGGAGGGATCCCACGGGAGGAACACGAGAAATGCGCGGAAATCACAAAGGGGAACACGAGGGAAACGAGAGAGACACACTAAACCGAACAAGAATCAATTACACGAGTGCTAGATCATCACACACATAAGGTAACACATGATCCACAATCAACAAAGGGAAAGGATACAACGGAACCGTTCTTCTCTGAGAGGAGGCCTTGATGTTCTTCCCTAGAAGGGGTCTTGAATCCGCTTGGGGGATCTTCTCCGAAGAGGTCGTGAACTCCGAGGAGAAGTATCCAAGTGGATGAGCAAAGGCTCTCACACAAAATGAGCTAATCCAATGCTAAGTCCCAAAAGAGGAATGGGAAGGAGTATATATAGTCTAGGGGGGCGAAGAGGTACATGGGCTTCGGCCCTTTACTGTGCACACACAGGAGGAGCCGGATGTCCGGGCGTCGGGCCGGATGTCCGGGGCTTCCCGAGGCGTCGGATGTCCGGGCCAAGACGTCGGATGTCCGGGCTGGATGATTTAGCTTCTGTGGTTCCTGGATCGAGGCGCCGAATTTCCGGGCTGGGGGCCTGTTGTCCGGGGCTTCGTGGGAGGCCGGATGTCCGGGGCCTGGGGGCCGGATGTCCGGGCTGGCGGTGCACCCTTCTGTAGTCTCTGGTGCGGGGCGCCGGATTTCTGGCCAAAGGGCCGGATGTCCGGGGCTTCGTGGGAGGCCGGATGTCCAGGGCCTGGGGGCCGGATGTCCGGGCCCTGTAGATTTCTGGCTGGGCTGCGGCTGCTGTGTTGGCGTCTCCAGGGGCCGGATGTCCGGGGTCTGGGCCGGATGTCCGGGGCCTGGAAGGTGAACTTGCCCATTTCAGCTGGTTCTCTTCATTCGTGGAGTGGGCAGCTTGTCCATCTTCACATGCATCCTCGGGAGGTCCTTCTTGACACCTAATCATGCAAAGTGTATCTGACTTAGGTAGTAGCCACGTCTCGAGAGTGTCATATGAAATATCATTTAGGAGAGAAGTCACCTCGGTTTCAAGAACTCTTGCACGTGCTCGAGTCATGGGTCCTTGTGGGGTTGGATGTGTTGATGTAGAGTCCATGGGGATGATGGTGGGATGCTCCGCATCAACGAGGGACTTGCTCATCGACTTGCTCTTGTGAATGCTTGCCATGTACTGGGTTGCGGGATGCATGACGGTCTTGACGCGCGGCTCGTTGAAGAGTGTTCGATGATGGTGTACTTGAGCCGGAGAAGGAGTCGTCGGAGTGTCGACTTGAGTGGCTTCGTCTTGAGTATGACGATGTAGAAGGAGGCCGGTTTACCAACAAGGCGCGGATTTCGTCCATTCTTGCATCGTTTTCTTGCTTGTGCGCATTGAGCTTGTTGTCAAAGTAGTCTCTTGTATGTTGCTCGGAGAGTCGCAAGTCGTTGGCGAGGTTGTCGATGCGGTCATTTATAGCTTGTTGCTCTTGATGCAACGCTCGTTGTGCACCAAAGAGGTGGCTCTTGGTGACGTATGATGACATGTCGTCGTCTTGCTCGATGAAGAGTGGGGTTGTAGAAGTACTTGGCCTATCCATCATTTCAAGCAAAATGTGAGTGGTAGAAGGAAAAGAACGAATACCAATGTACCTTTGACCGATGTTGAAAGTGAATCAAGTTCACTCAAATGTGGACAATGAAATAGCACTTTTGGTACCAATTCTTGTCGGTTCTCACACCTACACAAGTAAAAGCTTATAGTGGAACTTGGTTAGGATGGTGGCATAAAATTGATTGCAATCGTTAGTTTGACTCAAAGATGTTGAAAATGATTCGCAAATTCGCAAATGTAACAAGTAGACCAAGCAAGTATGGGTACACGGAAACACACACGCAAATAGATAAGTGGGATTGTGCAATCCAAAAGTGAGCCAAAATGTGGAGACCACGAAAATGCTCTTGTTGCACAATACTAGAGAGACGCTAGCATGATTGCACAATAGGTGGATACGCAAACTTGTGCACAACCTACTAGGCAAAAATGCAACTATCTCTATCCCAAGTATGCTATATGTATGGTATTTCGGTGCAATGATCCAAGATGATACAATATGACAATCTTAATGTTGTATGATGCTATGGTTCTTGCTCATAAGCTCTTTGCTTATCTTTCCTCTTTGCTTAAAAGCTTGTTTGGCTCTTTCTCTTTGGAGCTCTTTTCTTATGCAAACTTCATGAACCAAGATAGCAATTGTGTATGCTATGACAACTTTGTGACACACAAGTGGATCCCAAGATATGCACCACTATGTTATGGTATGTATGGAGTATGATCCCTAATGTGCACAAGTCACGTTGCCGGCAATACTCAATGGCTAGTCTCGATGGGTAAGCGACGCGAAATGAGGCAATGTGGGTTATCAATGCAATTGCAAGTTATGACAAAGATGTCGTCGAAGTTACCGTCCGTAGCGAAGATGAGTATTCGACGAAGATGAGCGTTGGTTGTTGATGTCGCACCGTACCTAAATAGCCGAAACACAATAGGACACGGAAAGGACAACTCAAATTCTCGAACCCAAAGTCGAATGGTGGTACGGAGGTTGTGTCGTGGTATTTTGGCAGGTGGAAGTGGTGGTGTTGGGGTGGGGGAGTATATAGGCGTAGGTGGTGGTGGTGGAGGACTGCAAGAATACAGTTTCGGCAGAGGAAGCCGGATGATCCGGGCCAGGAGCCGGATGATCCGGGTGCGTCCAGATGATCCGAGCCAGGGTCCGGATGATCCGGGCAGGTCAAACACTGTCGGGAGCTGCTCGGGAAGAACTCGAAAACGGCGAGAAATTCGTCGATTCCGCGGATTTTGGATGGATTTCGAGGGGAAGAAGGTGGGGAAAAGTAAGATCCACAAGTTACACACCGAATCCACGGATCAAAATCAACAAATCTTCATCAAAACCAACAAATCACAAAAAAATTTGGGGCTAATTTTTGTGGGGATTTTCGGATTTAGGACGAAAACAACAAAATTAATCTAGAAAAAGAGGGGTAGGGGCTCCAAAAACGTGATCAACGTGGCTCATGATACCAAGATGATGTAGGGCGGAACCCTAAGTGGTCGATCTTTCACGTTTGGAGGGATCCCACGGGAGAAACATGAGAAACGCGTGGAAATCACAAAGGGGGACACGAGGGAAACGAGAGGGAATCACTAAACCGAACAAGAATCGATTACACGAGTGCTAGATCATCTCACACATAAGGTAACACATGGTCCACAATCAACAAAGGGAAAGGATACAACGGAACCGTTCTTCTCCAAGAGGAGCCCTTGATGTTCTTCCCTAAAGAGGGGTCTTGAATCCGCTTGGGGATCTTCTCCGGAGAGGTCCTGATCTCCGAGGAGAAGTATCCAAGTGGATGAGCAAAGGCTCTCACACAAAATGAGCTAATCCAATGCTAAGTCTCAAAAGGAGGAGGAGGAGTCCTATTTATAGGCTAGGGGGGCGAAGGGGTTCATGGGCTCAGCCCAACACGAGCACACAGGCGCTGGCCGGATGATCCGGGTCCGGAGCCGGATGATCCGGGCTGGTCTGGATGGTCCGGGTGGAGGCCCGGATGATCCGGGGACTCGGCTGGTGGAGGCGCAGGGCCGGATCTCCGGCTGGCGGTCCGGACGTCCGGGCAGGGTCCGGATGATCCGGGAC
>NW_021260214.1:0-1807 GCF_002162155.2 Triticum dicoccoides | reverse complement strand
CTTCCGGTTCTCCTTGCTTCCTAGCTTCTTCACGGTGAACTCCTTGGTACCTGAGTATGCATAGCGTTTCCGTTTGAGGTAGTAACCATGTCTCATGTGAATCGAAAGGGAATTGAGACAGGGGAGATGTCACCTCGGTTTCGAGAGCTCTTGCACGTGCTCGAGTCATAGGTCCAAGTGGTGTTGTAGGGGATGTAGATGCGTCCATGGGGTTGATCATGGGATGCTCCGCATCAAGTTTTCTTGGCCTCGCTGGATTCTATAGGCGTTTTGTGAGAGATTTCAGCACCATTGCTGCACCTCTCAACGAGCTTACAAAGAAGGATGTGCCTTTTGTTTGGGGTACCGCACAGGAAGAAGCCTTCATGGTATTGAAAGATAAGTTGACACATGCTCCTTTACTCCAACTTCCTGATTTTAATAAGACTTTTGAGCTTGAATGTGATGCTAGTGGAATTGGATTAGGAGGTGTGTTATTACAAGATGGCAAACCTGTTGCATACTTTTCTGAAAAATTGAGTGGGCCTAGTCTGAATTATTCTACTTATGATAAAGAATTATATGCTCTTGTTCGGACTTTAGAAACATGGCAACATTATTTATGGCCCAAAGAATTTGTTATACATTCTGATCATGAATCTTTGAAACATATTAAAAGTCAAGCTAAACTGAATCGTAGACATGCTAAATGGGTTGAATTCATTGAGACTTTCCCTGATGTCATTAAACACAAGAAGGGTAAAGAAAATGTTATTGCTGATGCATTGTCTCGTCGCTATACTATGCTTTCACAACTTGACTTCAAAATATTTGGTTTGGAGACCATCAAAGATCAATATGTGCATGATGCTGATTTTAAAGATTGATGAGGGCATCAATACAATTGTTACACCCACAGCCCCTGCTGCTATACATACTGGACCAATTACTAGAGCTCGTGCACGCCAACTAAATTACCAGGTACTTTTGTTTCTTGGTAATGATTCTAATGTTCATGAGAATATGATGCTGCCTAAATTGGATACATTTGTTTTGCTTACAAATGAAGGGCCTAGCTTGGAGAAGGATGAACATTGGAGCAAGAACAAGCATGGAGATGATGGCATGCGCAAGGGGAACAAAAACGGAGTTACAAGTGATGATTTCAGGACTTTGAAGCCACCATAATGGGTGCATGAAGCCTTGGACGAAATATATCAAGATGCCACTTCATAATATTCGTCCATAGGCTATTCTAGGTGCTGCGTCACCTTATTAATGGGCCAGGCCCATGTAATTTCGAAATACATAAGTATAGGCTATTTTTAGAGTCCGTATGTGTGGGGAAACAAGAGATAGGGTTGATTTCGGACCCCTACACCAAGGGCCACGAAATTCCCCTCTCTTCCTCCATATATACATCCCTTAGGGCACCGTTCAGATTTTGGGTTTTGTTTAGATTAAAGTTCGCCATAGCTGCAACTTCGCGTACTTCGTTTGTGTTCAACGACCAGACAAAGGCGTCACA
The DNA here is from genome assembly GCF_002162155.2 of Triticum dicoccoides. Taxonomy (NCBI): domain Eukaryota; kingdom Viridiplantae; phylum Streptophyta; class Magnoliopsida; order Poales; family Poaceae; genus Triticum; species Triticum dicoccoides. The sequence continues at coordinate 300 of NW_021260214.1, read as the reverse complement.
GAACCCCACCTTGATCAATAAAGCTTTCATCTTATATTCGCAATATCCAGATTGCAATCTTAGTTTCTTGCTTGTTCTTTGTTTGCTTGCGGGAAACAGACCCTCGTGGTCAGGTTGATCGTGCTCCGGCGTGGTCAATAACCTCTCGGAGTTGGTTTAGCGATTGCTAAGGCGCGACGTCCTCGCACGTTCGTAGTCGGATCGTCAAAGTCGACTGCCACCAAAGCGATATCCATCATCTCATCGAAAGACGGGACACCTTTGCCTCTATCAAGTGGTATCAGATTTCCAGGTTGCTCG
>NW_021260213.1:0-677 GCF_002162155.2 Triticum dicoccoides | reverse complement strand
CCGTGCTGCGCCGCCGCGCCACCACGCAGCGCCTCGGCGGCCTCCGCGGTCGCCGCACGTATGACGTCACCGCCCGCCGCCTCCGCCGCGCGCCATGACAGCCACCGCACCGCCCACCTCCATGGGCCGACACACGGCCCGGAGCTCCGCCGCACAGCCGCCGGCGAGCGCCGCCATCACTGCCACGCCTCCGGCACGGCAAGCACGCCCAAGACACCAAGCTCATGATACCAAATGTTGTTGCCGCTCTCTCTCTCTCTCTCTCTCACGCCGGACGAAGGTGGAAGAAGGAGAACACGGACACAAGATTTTCCGGCCGACGCACGAACGCCGTCGCGGGCGCACGAACGCCCCAATCCTTTTCTTCCTTACAGTGGCTACATGGCTACACACGGCTCAGATTACAACATACAGCAGTACAAAGGTATTTAAGTCCCCGGCACACTCACACAGGGCACTGCCCACCCCTCCTACTCGCGCGTGCACGACCTGCATGCTCGGCCGGCCGCGCTAACTACGCGCACTACGCCCGCCGCTAGTGCAGCTCTCCTCAACAGCCACCCAGCCTGGTCATGCGGGCTAACAAACCCATGCATGCATGGATCTAACAAACTTGCACTAACACACGAGACTGCAGGCACACACCCTCGCCCGAGCCCACCACGGTCGGACCCGAC
>NW_021260212.1:0-2363 GCF_002162155.2 Triticum dicoccoides | reverse complement strand
CCCCGCTCGTCGCCGGCCTCCGCCGCGCTGGACCTCCTCCGCCCTCGCCGGCGAGCTCCCGCCCGCAGCTCGCCCGCGCAGCGCCGCCGCACGCGGCCGCCGCCGCCTCCGGTCGGCGCCGCCGTCCGCCTCAGCCGCCCGCCGCCGCCGGCCTCCGGCCTCCTCTCCTCCGCGCCCGCCGCCTCCGCCCTGACCCCCGCCGGAGCTCTGTTCGTCCTCTCCGGCAAGCCGCCGCCATCCTCGATCTGGATCTAGATCCGATCTGCCTCGGTTGACTTTCTTCCTCCCCCGAATTTCGCCAGTCCTTATCTGCCATTAATTTCATTGCATGTTCATCATCCCACAACTCTGCACCCGTGGCTCCGTTTTGTGTGTATAGCATACTGATTTGTTCGTCTCGAAGAGTACATCATTTCATCTCATTGCATCATTTTCATTTGAGCTCATCTTGATGCCCGAAATGCTGTTGGAAGAGTGCTTCATAATGTTAGTTTCAGATTCTTATCAGAACATGCACTTTTGTCATTTTTGGCATGATTGATGTGTGCATCCTATGTACTTGAGCCCTACATGTGAGTTGAACTATGCCATGTCTTCTTTGCAGAGGTACTTGACATGTATTTTTGTGATCAATGTGGTGACTAGCACAAGCATGCAAACTAGGCTTCGTGATATTGCTGATTTTAGTCCCTGTTCTGCTGATATTTTGATGCCATGTAAACATTTTTCTACAGAGAGATCCATGCATATTTTGAGATACTTCAGTAAGGGTGTTTTGAACATATGGTTATGCTCTATCCATCCATGGCCCTGGTAGAAATTATGGAGTAGTCTAGCATGTCATTTTCGTGCTCTACGTTTGCTTCAGAATGTTTCCTGGCAGATTGTTTACATGTTATTCAATTTTGCAAAGGTTGTTGTAGTTGATCCGTGTATGCTATGATGTTGTTCTTGCCATGTATAGCTTCTATGTCATGTCTTCTTGATGGATGTATGCTTAGTTTATCATGAAATGCTATGTAGTGAGTGCATCGAGCTCACGAAGGTGCCTTCGTAATTCTGTCAATGCCATGCTTTGTTTGCTGAATCTGTTAACGAAACTTGCTATGTTCACATGGGTGCCATCATATTTTCTGATCCTTTTTGGCTTATGGTCAGTAAGGGACTTTTGATCTATGCTTTGAGTAGATTCATGCCATGTCTTGTTTTGCTATTATAAGTTCCTGTAGCATGTTGATAACTTGCTCTGAACATTGCTTCGTGATGCTGTTTATGCCATGTCCAACCTGATATTTTTTGCACTTCCACCATGTTTGTTTGAACCTGTTATGATGTGATTTAGCCGTAGCTCAGTGTTCCTCTTTTGTTAAGCATCTCCTGTAGATCACTGCCATATGTTTTCTTTTTATGTTGGGGTGCTGTAGCATAGTTTCTTGTTGCATGCTAAGTAGCATCGTGCTGTTAATCGCAGATTTGTGTCATTCTTGTCTTGCTTGCCATTTGCAAACCGTGCATCCGTTTCCGGTGATCCTTATATCGATTTCAACCGAAATCATCTCATCTTTCCATCGGCATACTTGGTTTGCCAAGTTGATGCCTTGTTCATCCTTTTTCCTCCCAAAGCACGCATACGCATTGCATATCACATCTCGCATATCATGACATGTATTGCATCATGTTGCTTGTGCATTGCACCGTGATTTATTGTGGTTCCTTTGCTTGTGTTCTTGCTTTGGGTAGAGCCGGGAGACGAGTACGTGCACGAGGAACCTGTTGAGTACGCTAACGAGGATTAAGCCTTCGACAACTCTGAGAACCTTGCAGGCAAGATGACCATACCTTCGATATCACTTCTATCTTTGCTTGCTAGTACTCGCTCTATCGCTATGTTAGCTCTACCTGCCATTGTTTATCATGCCTCCCTATTTCCATGTCAAACCTCTAACCATCCTGTCCTAGCAAACCGTTGTTTGGCTATGTCACCGCTTTTGCTCAGCCCCTCTTATAGCGTTGTTAGTTGCAGGTGAAGATGAAGTTTGTTCCTGGTCGGAACATGGATATTTTGGGATATCACAATATCTCCTGCTTAATTAATGCACCTTATATACTTGTTAAAGGGTGGAAGGCTCGGCCTTATGCCTGGTGACTTGTTCCACTCTTGCTGCCCTAGTTTCCGTCATACCGGTGTTATGTTCCTTGATTTTGCGTTCCTTACACGGTTGGGTGATTTATGGGACCCCCTTGATAGTTCGCTTTGAATAAAACTCCTCCAGCAAGGCCCAAACTTGGTTTTACCATTTGCCACCTAAGCCCTTTTCCCTTGGGTTTTCGCGAACCCAAGGGTCATCTTTATTTTAGCCCCC
>NW_021260211.1:0-1054 GCF_002162155.2 Triticum dicoccoides | reverse complement strand
AATACCACATCTAATCATGCCAGTTTGTAATTCCTGATAATATTCTTCTACAGAATTTTTTCCTTGTCTTAAACGCTGCAATTTTTGAAGCAATTCACGTTGATAATATGGTGGAACCCAACGCGTACGCATAGCAGTTTTCAAAGCAGCCCAAGTAGTTGGAATAGGATATAATCTACAATGTTCAGACCACCATACACATGCAAAACTAGTGAAAGCACAAACAGCAGCAGCAACTCGTCTCTCCTCAGGATATTGTAAACATGTAAATCGTTGTTCAGTTTCTAACTCCCAAGTAAGATATATATCAGGAACATATCTACCCTCAAATGGTGGAATATTCAATTTCAGTTTAGGAATATGGACATCATCGCGTACCTGAGGTGGTGGTGCAGGCCTACCTTTACGAATATATACCTGAGGTCGACCTGCTGGTGGTGGTACAGGTGGCTGCACGTAGTGTTGATTTTGATCAACCTCATCCTCATAATCTCCCACATAATCATCCTCCTCCGCATCAGCAGCAGGAGCCACAGAAGTATCAACAGCAGCACCAACAGTTTGGCCAAACGCAAGAGGAACACGGCTTGCTTGGCGGAGGTCTGCTTCGCGACGTGGAGGTAGTCGTTGTTGTTGTTGTTGGAGAGGTGCGTTAGCTGCAGCGGGTGGTGGTGGTGGAAGACGCGCGAGCAATTCATTAAACTTGTTATCGAGCTTTGTTTCGAACGTCTTCTCAAGGCCAGTGATCTTCTCCATGGCCTCTTCAAAATTGTTCAGCACATCTTGCACCTGTTCAGTCATCATTTGCTGAAACTTATCATGAAGCTCCTTGTTCGATAAATTCTCCCAGTCAATCTCGTCGGCTTGTGATCCTGGCATGGTTAGCAGCAATAGAAACACACAAGAATATGATCCTACAGACTACGAACAAGTGGTGGTGGTGGGTGTCACAAATCCGTCAAGCAAATCTCAAATTCTTACCAGTTCTTACCCAGCAGCAGGCGGTGATCGGCAACCGTTGTAGTCAAAAACTCTCAAAGCTTGGATAGAGCGA
>NW_021260210.1:0-1368 GCF_002162155.2 Triticum dicoccoides | reverse complement strand
GCAAACCAGGCGTTCTTGCCTCCAGGCATATGGTTTTTGATGGTCTTCACAAATGTCGACCATCTCGGATAGATGCCATCAGCTAGATAGTACCCCTTGTTGTAGTGCCGCCCATTGATCTCGAAGTTCACCGGAGGAGAATGACCTTCAACAAGCTTGGCAAAGACAGGAGAGCACTATAGCACGTTGATGTCATTGTGAGTTCCTGGCATACCAAAGAAGGAGTGCCAAATTCAGAGGTCCTGTGTGGCCGCCGCCTCAAGTACCACACTGCAACCGCTTTTGGCGCCTTTGTACATCCCCTGCCAAGCAAATGGGCAATTCTTCCATTTCTAATGCATGCAGTCGATGCTTTCAAGCATCCCAGGAAATCCTCTTGTTGCATTCTGAGCTAGGATCCGAGCAGTGTCTTCCGCATTGGGTGTTCTCAAGTATTGCGGTCCAAACACTGCCACCACTGCCCGACAGAACTTGTAGAAACACTCTATGCTGGTGGACTCGGCCATGCGCCTATAGTCGTCCTGTGAGTCACCGGGAGCTCCGTATGCAAGCATCCTCATCGCCGTCGTGCATTTCTGGATGGAGGTGAATCCAAGTTTGCCGGTGCAATCCATCTTGCATTTGAAGTAGTTGTCGAACTCCCGAATGGAATTCACAATCCTGAGGAAAAGCTTTCTGCTCATCCGATAACGGCGCTGAGATGTTCTATCGCCGTGAAGTGGAGCATCGGCGAAGTAGTCAGAGTAGAGCATGCAGTAGCCTTCGAGACGATGCCGGTTCTTTGCTTTCACCCGCCCCGGCGCTGAGCCACCTCGTCGCGGCTTTTCATTGCTCGCCAGCAGCTGGGCGAGGGCGGCGAGCACCATGAGATGCTCTTCTTCCTGAACGTCGGCCTCGGCTTCCTCCTCCAGCAGCGCGGCGAGCACTTCCTCGTCATCCGAGTCCATCGCTGAGGCAGGCAAATCGCCGAATACCTTGCGCGCGGTGGGCATGCACCCGTCGCTATACTGCCCCTCCGCGACCGGAAACGCCCAGCTGGTGTCGGAGGACCAGCGGCGAACCTCTGCTATTTTCCGGCGAGAGAATGGCTATCTGCCGGTGAAGGGCGGTGGGGCGGAGCCGGGATATACCTAGTGGCGGCCGAGAGCGCGGGGGGTGGGAGGCGAGTCAGGGAAGAAAATCTTGACTTTTCACCTGATGAAGTGGGCCAGCCGCGCTTTTCCCTTGCGCCGGAGCCCCCAAGCGCGCCGGGTTCGGCCTGCGGCCGCCGAGCGGAAAAAAGGGCCGAACCGGCGCTTTTCGTCGTCCTGGGGGCGCGAATGGGCCGTTTTTTTGGCGCCGGCGCGGAAAAAGTCGCCTGGGGGGGGG
>NW_021260209.1:0-1368 GCF_002162155.2 Triticum dicoccoides | reverse complement strand
GCAAACCAGGCGTTCTTGCCTCCAGGCATATGGTTTTTGATGGTCTTCACAAATGTCGACCATCTCGGATAGATGCCATCAGCTAGATAGTACCCCTTGTTGTAGTGCCGCCCATTGATCTCGAAGTTCACCGGAGGAGAATGACCTTCAACAAGCTTGGCAAAGACAGGAGAGCACTATAGCACGTTGATGTCATTGTGAGTTCCTGGCATACCAAAGAAGGAGTGCCAAATTCAGAGGTCCTGTGTGGCCGCCGCCTCAAGTACCACACTGCAACCGCTTTTGGCGCCTTTGTACATCCCCTGCCAAGCAAATGGGCAATTCTTCCATTTCTAATGCATGCAGTCGATGCTTTCAAGCATCCCAGGAAATCCTCTTGTTGCATTCTGAGCTAGGATCCGAGCAGTGTCTTCCGCATTGGGTGTTCTCAAGTATTGCGGTCCAAACACTGCCACCACTGCCCGACAGAACTTGTAGAAACACTCTATGCTGGTGGACTCGGCCATGCGCCTATAGTCGTCCTGTGAGTCACCGGGAGCTCCGTATGCAAGCATCCTCATCGCCGTCGTGCATTTCTGGATGGAGGTGAATCCAAGTTTGCCGGTGCAATCCATCTTGCATTTGAAGTAGTTGTCGAACTCCCGAATGGAATTCACAATCCTGAGGAAAAGCTTTCTGCTCATCCGATAACGGCGCTGAGATGTTCTGTCGCCGTGAAGTGGAGCATCGGCGAAGTAGTCAGAGTAGAGCATGCAGTAGCCTTCGAGACGATGCCGGTTCTTTGCTTTCACCCGCCCCGGCGCTGAGCCACCTCGCCGCGGCTTTTCATTGCTCGCCAGCAGCTGGGCGAGGGCGGCGAGCACCATGAGATGCTCTTCTTCCTGAACGTCGGCCTCGGCTTCCTCCTCCAGCAGCGCGGCGAGCACTTCCTCGTCATCCGAGTCCATCGCTGAGGCAGGCAAATCGCCGAATACCTTGCGCGCGGTGGGCATGCACCCGTCGCTATACTGCCCCTCCGCGACCGGAAACGCCCAGCTGGTGTCGGAGGACCAGCGGCGAACCTCTGCTATTTTCCGGCGAGAGAATGGCTATCTGCCGGTGAAGGGCGGTGGGGCGGAGCCGGGATATACCTAGTGGCGGCCGAGAGCGCGGGGGGTGGGAGGCGAGTCAGGGAAGAAAATCTTGACTTTTCACCTGATGAAGTGGGCCAGCCGCGCTTTTCCCTTGCGCCGGAGCCCCCAAGCGCGCCGGGTTCGGCCTGCGGCCGCCGAGCGGAAAAAAGGGCCGAACCGGCGCTTTTCGTCGTCCTGGGGGCGCGAATGGGCCGTTTTTTTGGCGCCGGCGCGGAAAAAGTCGCCTGGGGGGGGG
>NW_021260208.1:0-1226 GCF_002162155.2 Triticum dicoccoides | reverse complement strand
GGATCTCCTCATGGATGGAACCCGAATAGGCGATAAACCTGGACTAGAGACTTGAGTGTTTAGGCAGGCCGTGGCCGACACCCACGTTGGGCTTCCGCTTGAAGGTTGCCGAGTACATGTCGTGTAAACGGCGGTAAGTGGTGAGAGCGTGTGTGAAGAAGTACACCCCTGCAGGGTTAACATCATCTATTCGAATAGCCGTGTCCGCGGAAAAGGACTTCTGGGTTGCTTGTATCAGTTCATAGACAAGTGAAAGTGGATACTCTAAAATACGCAAGATAAGCGTGAGTGCTATGGATGGCGTTCTCGTAGGGAGACGGGAGCGGATCCATAGTGGTGTATTGATATGGTGAATATGTGGACTCGTGTGCGCCACCTCAGAAGAGTCGCTTGCAGTCGTAGTTTAGGATAGCCACCGAGTCAAAGCTGGCTTGCTGCAGTTAAACCCCACCACCCCTTTGTTGATAATGATGCATATGTAGTTAGTTCTGATGTAAGTCTTGCTGGGTACATTTGTACTCACGTTTGCCTATTTTATGTTTTTGCAGAGAGACTTCGGTCTCACTAGTAGTTTCGCGTGGACTTCGACGTTTAGCTTGTTACCTCAGCTACGATCTTGTGCCCCGGCAGGATCTGGTAGATAGTCAGGCTTCTCAGCCTTTTTCATTTATAGATGTCTGTACTCGGACATGATAGCTTCCGCTTGTGCTTTGACTTGTATGCTCTGATTGTTGGGTCATGAGACCCATGTTTGTAATATCTCGCTCCTCGGAGCCTATTGATTAAAATACTTGATTTGTAGAGTCATGTTGTATTTGCACATATCGAGCATATTGTGTGTATGTTATTGAAATGCTTGGTATGTGTGGGATCTGACCATCTAGTTGTTTATCTTTAGTAGCCTCTCTTACCGGGAAATGTCTCCTAGTGTTTCCACTGAGCCATGGTAGCTTGCTACTGCTCCGGAACACTTAGGCTGGCCGGCATGTGTCCTTCTTCGTTCCTGTGTCTGTCCCTTCGGGGAAATGTCACGCGATGAATACCGGAGTCCTGTTAGCCCGCTACAGCCCGGTTCACCGGAGTCCTGCTAGCCCAGTGCTACAGCCTGGATTCACTCGCTGATGACCGACACGTTCGATGCTGGGTCATGGATGCCTGTCCCTGTAAGTCTGTGCCACTTTGGGTTTACGACTAGTCATGTCAGCCCGGGCTCCTTATCATATGGA
>NW_021260207.1:0-1229 GCF_002162155.2 Triticum dicoccoides | reverse complement strand
GAAAGCAGTAACATGCTACACTACTCTAATGCAAGCAGTATAGAGTAGAATAGGCGATATCTGGTGATCAAAGGGGGGGGGGCTTGCCTGGTTGCTCTGGCAAGAGAGAGGGGTCGTCAACTCCGTAGTCGAACTGGGCAGCAGCAGCGTCGGTCTCGTAGTCTACCGGAGAGAAGAGGGGGAAGAAACAATGAATACCAAGTAAACAGATGCATATCGATGCATGACATGTCAAGAAGCGATGCTAGGCGTGCCCTAACGTGGTATAAGGTGGTACTGGTCAAGGGGGGAATCATCCGGGAAAGTATTCCCGGTGTTTCGTGTTTTCGGGCAGAGGAGCCGGAGGGGGAAAGTTGCGGGTTCGATAGGTTAGGGGGGTGTGGCGGACGAACGGACTGCGTATCCGGATTCGTCTCGTCGTTCTGAGCAACTTTCATGTTGAAAATATTTTAATCCGAGTTACGAATTAAAAGATATGATTTTCTAAAGATTTTATTAATTTCTGGAATTTAATTAATTATTTATTTCTAACATTATCCAGAATAGTGTGTGCTGACGTCATCATGATGTCAGCATGACGTCAGCATTCAACAGGGTGTTGACTGGGTCAAACTGACATGTGGGGTCCGCATGTCATAGACTGAACAGGCTAATCAGGTTTTAATTAAGTTAACTAGTGATTAGATTAATTTAATCAGAATTAATTAAGTTAATTAATTCTTTAATTAATTGATTAATTAATTAATTTTTATTATTTATTTATTATCTTCTTTTACATTTTCTGTTAAAACGTTCTATGCGCTGGGCCCCTCTGGTCAGTGGCACAGAGGCCCTAGCGGGTCGGGCCAACGGGCACCGCCCGAACGGGCGAGGGGAAAGCGGGCGACGGGCGTACTGGTGCGGCTGCTCGCACCCGACGCCATGAGAGGCGAGGGCGAGTGCGCCTGGGGCCTCGGTGGCCGGCGACGACGGGAGAAGCACCGTGCGTGGGGGGGTTGCAGGGCACGCGCACCGGCGAGATGAGCCATGGCGGCCTTCGGCAGGTGCGGGGGAGCGCGGTAGGCGCCGGCAGCTACAGGCTGCAGGGGGCGGCGGAAGGCGCAGCCCCGACGCGGTAGCACGGGCAAGCAGGGCACGAGGCCACCGCGAGCGGGCACCGCGCGGGCAGGCGTCGTGACGAGGGAGGAAGGCCTGGGCGCACGAGGCCATGGCGATGCAGCGCGGGATCG
>NW_021260206.1:0-1229 GCF_002162155.2 Triticum dicoccoides | reverse complement strand
GAAAGCAGTAACATGCTACACTACTCTAATGCAAGCAGTATAGAGTAGAATAGGCGATATCTGGTGATCAAAGGGGGGGGGGCTTGCCTGGTTGCTCTGGCAAGAGAGAGGGGTCGTCAACTCCGTAGTCGAACTGGGCAGCAGCAGCGTCGGTCTCGTAGTCTACCGGAGAGAAGAGGGGGAAGAAACAATGAATACCAAGTAAACAGATGCATATCGATGCATGACATGTCAAGAAGCGATGCTAGGCGTGCCCTAACGTGGTATAAGGTGGTACTGGTCAAGGGGGGAATCATCCGGGAAAGTATTCCCGGTGTTTCGTGTTTTCGGGCAGAGGAGCCGGAGGGGGAAAGTTGCGGGTTCGATAGGTTAGGGGGGTGTGGCGGACGAACGGACTGCGTATCCGGATTCGTCTCGTCGTTCTGAGCAACTTTCATGTTGAAAATATTTTAATCCGAGTTACGGATTAAAAGATATGATTTTCTAAAGATTTTATTAATTTCTGGAATTTAATTAATTATTTATTTCTAACATTATCCAGAATAGTGTGTGCTGACGTCATCATGATGTCAGCATGACGTCAGCAGTCAACAGGGTGTTGACTGGGTCAAACTGATATGTGGGGTCCGCATGTCATAGACTGAACAGGCTAATCAGGTTTTAATTAAGTTAACTAGTGATTAGATTAATTTAATCAGAATTAATTAAGTTAATTAATTCTTTAATTAATTGATTAATTAATTAATTTTTATTATTTATTTATTATCTTCTTTTACATTTTCTGTTAAAACGTTCTATGCGCTGGGCCCCTCTGGTCAGTGGCACAGAGGCCCTAGCGGGTCGGGCCAACGGGCACCGCCCGAACGGGCGAGGGGAAAGCGGGCGACGGGCGTACTGGTGCGGCTGCTCGCACCCGACGCCATGAGAGGCGAGGGCGAGTGCGCCTGGGGCCTCGGTGGCCGGCGACGACGGGAGAAGCACCGTGCGTGGGGGGGTTGCAGGGCACGCGCACCGGCGAGATGAGCCATGGCGGCCTTCGGCAGGTGCGGGGGAGCGCGGTAGGCGCCGGCAGCTACAGGCTGCAGGGGGCGGCGGAAGGCGCAGCCCCGACGCGGTAGCACGGGCAAGCAGGGCACGAGGCCACCGCGAGCGGGCACCGCGCGGGCAGGCGTCGTGACGAGGGAGGAAGGCCTGGGCGCACGAGGCCATGGCGATGCAGCGCGGGATCG
>NW_021260205.1:0-1534 GCF_002162155.2 Triticum dicoccoides | reverse complement strand
GGTAGTTGAACCCATTTCCTCTGCATGACCTGTCATTGCCACAGTAACTAGATGAAACTCACTAGCATGTGTAGGAGTTGATTGAGCCATATGTATGTGTTGTTCCTACCTTGCTATGCCTGCTATGCTTAGAGTCGTGTCAGGTCTGGTTCATCTGGGTGATGGGCTAGAGTGAAATGATTATGTCGGTAATGAGAGTGGTGTGGTGAACACGATTTGGTAAAGGTATCGATGAGAGGCCATGTAGGAGTACATGGTGGGTTGTTTCATTGAAGCCGACCTTAAGCACTGAGATCTGTATGCGTGATTTAAGATACAGCTACTACCATGCATTGGGCCCTGAAATATGACCCCGCTCGACTTCTTATTCACCCTAGCTCTCTGTCCAGGAGTTGCAAGTAGTTTCTGGTGTTTGTAGCCTACTGGAGGCCGTGGACAGCGCTGACCGTAGGGGTGGGCTGTGATGCGGTAGGTACGTGGTCGGGTGTACCGAATACCCGTTAGGTATCTCGGGAACCCTGTTCACATCGTTCGGGGCCGTATGGGAAACCTCGGCCGGACTCCCTGCGGATGGAACCTGAATAGGCGATAAACCTGGACTAGAGGCTTAAGTGTTTAGGTAGGTCGTGGTCTACACCCACGTCGGCTTTCGCTTGAAGTCTGCCGAGCACATGTCGTGTGCAGACGCTAAGTGGTGGAAACATGTATGAAGAAGTACACCCCTGCAGGGTTATCATAATCTATTCGAATAGCCGCGTCCGCGGTAAAGGACTACTTGGTTGCCTATACAGTTCATAGACAAGTAAATGGAAATTGTTAAAAGCCTCAAGATAAGTGTCAGTGCCGAGGATGGCTCTTCCGTAGGAAGACGGAGGTGGATCCTCGGTAGTGTATTGAAGTGGTGAGTAGTGGACTCGTGTGCGCAAAACCATTTCAAGTTGGAGTATCGTAGGATAGCCTAGCCAAGAGTCAAAGCTGGCTTGCTGCAATAACTCCACCAACCCTTCTTGATACTATGCATGTATGTAGGATCTGATGTAAGTCTTGCTGAGTACCTTTGTACTCATGTTGCTATAATCTACATTTTTTACAGAAGACGCTGCAACCCCTTCTGATGGGTTCTATGTAGACGTTGACATCAACGAGTAGGCTAAGGACCCAGGTGGTGACCCTGAGCTTGTGAAGGACCACGTAGTATAGCTAGGCTTTCCAAGCCTCTTTTGTTTTACTAGTTGTCTGTACTCAGACAAGTTACTTCCGCTGCTGGTTTGTATGACTGTATGACTTGTATGTGGGGTCGTGAGACCCGTACCTTTGTGTATGTTATGTATGGCTCACTGAGCCTTAAATAAAGTACTTGTGTCGTAGAGTCATGTTGTGATGCTTCGTTGTATTTGCACATATCGAGCATATTGTGTGTATGATTGAAATGCTTGGTATGTGTGGGATCTGACTATCTAGTTGTTTATCTTTAGTAGCCTCTCTTACCGGGAAATGTCTCCTAGTGTTGCCGCTGAGCCATGGTAGCTTGCTA
>NW_021260204.1:0-1293 GCF_002162155.2 Triticum dicoccoides | reverse complement strand
CCAAAGAATATAATGGTGTATGCTCGCGGAAAAACCACGAGTAAGACAACATTACGAATATCGCTGGTTCTGATTTGATTTGACTATAGCCCATACTCAATCAAAGGTTTGGGTAAGATAATAGATCCAACAATTGATCACAAGGACCAATCGATGAAGATATCATCTTTCTTCAACACACACCACACAAGAATATCCCTTTGGAACGAACTAAGTCAGGCAAGCTTTTATCTTCCAACTCTCCAAGTTGTTGTCTAGCTTAACCAACTAGCTCAGGGATATCTAACACCGATTCTTGGAGAAAGGGTGGTTTACAAGAAACCAACTTGATCACGAGCTCAACATAGCGGTCAGGTGACAACCTGGTAATACTTCCGAGAAGATCTTCGGAAATCACGAACCACCGATATGTTACTAAGCTCGAGAACAATCTTGCTTTTCAGGGCAAGATGATATGATCAAATGAGCGGGGGCTTGACAAAATCCTAACTCATCAATCAAAGAGTGCACCAGGAAATAAGGACTAGGTAGCACGATCAATCTTAGAATGGTGATTCAATAACCAACATACTAAGAATAAGATTATTGTCCATTAACTACCAAGCAATGGGGTTGCTAGGAGTATTGATTTCACACATCACGATTCACTTGTCGGCGTTCCGGTTATAATAACACGAAGGCCGAGGGATGACTAATGATGGTGAGAAGTATCACTACGTCAAAGTTCATGAGAGTTGGTGCAGCTCTGATGACAATTCTGACATAAAGGGGGTAATACTCCAAGATAGAACAGAACCAAAAGCTGGATTGGCATTTGATCTGCGGAATACAACTACTTTGACCCAATCCTAGATATGGATGAGGTACTGGAGTTTGTTTCTCCAAGTCATTCAGGACAGAATGGCTTGACGGACCACAAGAGTAATAGGCATCGATAAACGAACGCACGCATACTCTTGACTATCAATTGATAGACGAGGGTCAGAATGCAACTAAAGAGAACAACTCAAAGGAACATATAATTTTCTGAGTTGTGGATGCATAGATTAGTATATCGAACCAATTCAACATATTTCTTCCGGATAACCCATGCAGAAAGGTAGAACTGACAGAGTCACAATATAGAATCGAGAACCCATCGAGAGCACTCTGATTGTGATCTTTCGATCAGCGAGGAACATCTGCCATAAACGGTTCATAGTATTTGGAAGAAGGAAATACCACGAACATCGAGGACTAATGCAAGGGTTACTAATAACCTAAAGGAACGAGCAAAACTATCAACATGAAGCA
>NW_021260203.1:0-1195 GCF_002162155.2 Triticum dicoccoides | reverse complement strand
CACGTATATGACGGTGTCGCTAGCATCCATATGATAAGGAGCCCGGGCTGACATGGCTAGTCGTAAACCCAAAGTGGCACAGACTTACAGGGACAGGCATCCATGACCCAGCATCGAACGTGTCGGTCATCAGCGAGTGAATCCAGGCTGTAGCACTGGGCTAGCAGGACTCCGGTGAACCGGGCTGTAGCGGGCTAACAGGACTCCGGTATTCATCGCGTGACATTTCCCCGAAGGGACAGACACAGGAACGAAGAAGGACACATGCCGGCCAGCCTAAGTGTTCCGGAGCAGTAGCGAGCTACCATGGCTCGGTGGAAACACTAGGAGACATTTCCCGGTAAGAGAGGCTACTAAAGATAAACAACTAGATGGTCAGATCCCACACATACCAAGCATTTCAATAGCATACACACAATATGCTCGATATGTGCAAATACAACATGGCATCACAACATGACTCTATAACTCAAGTAATTTATTCAAATAGGCTCCGAGGAGCGAGATATTACAATCATGGGTCTCATGACCCAACAATCAGAGCATACAAGTCAAAGCACAAGCGGAAGCTATCATGTCTGAGTACAGACATCTATAAATGAAAAAGGCTGAGAAGCCTGACTATCTATCAGATCCTGCCGAGGCACAAGATCGTAGCTGAGGTATCAAGCTAAACGTCGAAGTCCAAGCGGAACTACTAGTGAGACTGAAGTCTCTCTGCAAAACATAAAATAGGCAAACATGAGTACAAATGTACCCAGCAAGACTTACATCAGATCTATCTACACATGCATCATTATCAACAAAGGGGATGGTGGAGTTTGACTGCAGCAAGCCAGCTTTGACTCGGTGGCTATCCTGAACTACGACTGCAAGTAACTCTTTTGAGGTGGCGCACACGAGTCCACATATTCACCATATCAATACACCACTATGGATCCGCTCCCGTCTCCCTACGAGAACGCCATCCATAGCACTCACGCTTATCTTGCGTATTTTAGAGTATCCACTTTCACTTGTCTATGAACTGATATAAGCAACCCAGAAGTCCTTTTTCGCGGACACGGCTATTCGAATAGATGATGTTAACCCTGCAGGGGTGTACTTCTTCATACATGTTTCCACCACTTAGCGTCTGCACACGACATGTGCTCGGCAGACTTCAAGCGAAAGCCGACGTGGGTGTAGACCACGA
>NW_021260202.1:0-976 GCF_002162155.2 Triticum dicoccoides | reverse complement strand
GGATGCGGGCGACTCCCAGCTACGCGTAGAGCCCCTCAGTCGCCGATTTGGTCGCCGAAGGAGCGTTTCCGACGCCCTCCGCCGTTGCTGGCGTCGCCGGCGACAAGCCGCGGGTCAACTCCGGCGGGTTTGACCCGGGGTTTGACCCCCCTGACATGTGGGCCCAGGCGCCTGCTAGATTAGTGTTAGATTAGTTAGCGCTAATTAACCTAGCTAATTAGATAGGCCACTGACATGCGGGCCCCGCCCGGCTAACTAAGTTAGTTAGGGCTAACTAACCTGGTTAGTTGACTGGGTCACTGACCAGTGGACCCCACTGGTCAGGTTTGACCTGGTCGACGCCTTTGACCTGCTGACGTCACCCCGGCGTCATGCTGACGCAATATTCCTTTTCTGGAATTTAGTTTATTTTATAAATAATCAGGAAATTCCAGAAAATAGCTAAAACTTCAATAAATCCTAGAAATTCAATTCAACCGTAGCTCCAAATTAAATAATTTATATATGAAAAATTACCAGGAAAATTCAAGGAATCCATCTGTACCTTTTCCATGCATGTTAGAACAACTTATAGATGCTGTTTAGCACAAAACAAATAAATGGCATTTAAATAATCACATATGGAGTTTGAATTTGAATCTTGGATTCAAACCAACTTCATTTAATCTGGTTTTAGTTGCATTAGCTCAAAACACATTCATTTTGCCATGTCATGATCATGCATCATATTGTGCATTGCATTGATTGTGTTCCCTTCTGTGTTGCCGGTATTTGTCCCCTCTCGATAGACGTGATACCGATGATGTGATCGTTGACACTGATGAAGACTCAATGTTATCTTCAGAAGTGCCAGGCAAGCAAAACCCCCTTGTTCATTCCGATAAAATCCCACTCTCTCGCTCCTGCTCTCTTTTACTACATTAGGACAACATCGATTCATCTGTTACTTGCTGCGGTAGCTGAACCCCTTTATCCT
>NW_021260201.1:0-1357 GCF_002162155.2 Triticum dicoccoides | reverse complement strand
CAAGTCTGGAAGTGTTGTGGCGGTTGCTGTGGGTCTACACGGAGGGGATCTTGCTGTGGGTCTGGCCCGGATGTGGCTCCAAAGTGTTCCTATGGGCTGACCTAGCATAACCGGGTGGGGAGGTCCACTGGTCAAAGCCCGTCCGTGCAAAGTCAAAGGGCTAGATCCCGTGGTCAAACGCTACAGGGTTAGGCGGGACGGAGGCACTGCGGGGTAGCAATGCCACCGGAGCGTCGCACTGGGCCCTCATACATGCGGGGTGGTGTGGTGGCATGTCCGAAGAGGCGGGACGCGTCTCCGGGGTGTGGCCCCCCCTCACGGACGGCGATGACACGATAGTAGACATTCTGCAGTAAGGATGCAGCGTCAATATTAATAATACTCGGAGCACGATAAAATCATGAGTTTTTTTTGCACGACGTGGGCACATGTGCTATAGGAACGAAGGTAATTTTTCATAATTTTTGGTGATGGAGAAGT
Organism: Triticum dicoccoides; assembly: GCF_002162155.2. Classification (NCBI taxonomy): domain Eukaryota; kingdom Viridiplantae; phylum Streptophyta; class Magnoliopsida; order Poales; family Poaceae; genus Triticum; species Triticum dicoccoides. The sequence continues at coordinate 877 of NW_021260201.1, read as the reverse complement.
ATCCGAAAAAATCCCTCTACGCGGAGTGCCCTTCGCGCATCTACGGCTGTGGCCGGCGGCCTCCGGGGGCTAGCATGCTGCCAAATCTTGCATAGGCAGCCTCTCACAAGTCTGTAAGTGTTGTGGCGGTGGCAAACGCCCGGCACGCGTGTCCGGGGTGTGCCCCCCTCACGGACGGCGCCGCCGCCGGCACCTGGAGGGGGGAAACGGACGAGTCGGGTCTACACGGAGGGGATCTTGCTGTGGGTCTGGCCCGGATGTCGCTCCAAAGTGTTCCTTTGGGCTGACCTAACACAACCAGGTGGGGAGGTCCACTGGTCAAAGCTCGTCCGTGCAAAGTCAAAGGGCTAGATCCCATGGTCAAACGCTACAGGGTTAGGCGGGACGGGGGCACTGGGGGTAGCAATGCCACCGGAGCGTCGCACCGGGCCCTCATACATGCGAGGTGGTGTGGTGGCATGTCCGAAGAGGCGGGACGCGTCTCCGGGGTGTGGCCCCCCCTCACGGACGGCGATGACACGGTAGTAGATGTTCTGCGGTAATGATGCGGCGTCAATATTAATAATATTCGGAGCGCGATAAAATCATGAGTTTTTTTGCACGACGTGGGCACATGTGCTATAGGAACGATGGTATTTTTTCATAATTTTGGGTGATGGAGAAGTATCCGAAAAATTCCCTCTACGCAGATTGCCCTTCGCGCGTCTACGGCTGTGGCCGGTGGCCTCCGGGGGCTAGCATGCCGCCAAATGTTGCGTAGGCGGCCTCTCACAAGTCTGGAAGTGTTGTGGCGGTTGCAAACGCCCGGCACGCGTGTCCGGGGTGTGCCCCCCTCACGGACGGCGCCGCCGCCAGCACCTGGAGGGGGGAAACGGAC
>NW_021260200.1:0-1313 GCF_002162155.2 Triticum dicoccoides | reverse complement strand
AGGCGGCTGTGGCGGCGCTGGAGAGGGAGGAGGGGGCGCTGGAGGCGAAGGGAGGTGGAGGATGTGCGGTGCGAGGGTTTCGCTCGACAGCTTTTCCTTTGTTTCCTCTTATTCCCTGCCCCACCCACGCATTCGACGTGGCACGCACAAGCAACCCCCTTGATGCACACCTTATTGTTTTGGATTGTATCCTGATTCGTATATTTCATGAAATTGGAAAGTGGCACAGATCCCCAGATAACTAGGCGGTCTAGATAACGAGCTCAGCTGAGCTCGGGAGCCAAATCGCCAATCCCATGGACAAAACACTACTATTAAAAATAACGTTTTACAAGTCGGCCTAGGTAAGAGCAAGCGCGGGCGACCATTAATTGGATATTACTTGAGGAGAGTGATATATAGTCTTTGCGGTTTTCTACCAGCAGTTACAAACTAATTTCCACAATGGATAAAAAAAAGGATGTTAAAATACTAAGGATATAAATTATTTTCAAATTGGTTTGAATCAATGGAAGAGGCCGCGGTCCTTTATCAATGGAAGTGGTTGGTTAACAGTTTAACACAACCCCCTAAACTGTTTCCCCGTCCTCTTAACCCCCTAATCTATCCTATGTCGTTCATACATCATCTTAGATGACCCCGGGATCGGCATCGGCCTCTTTCGCCTGCCCCGTCGACGTCTGCCAGCTCACCCTACATTGTCGCCCAGTCACTCGCCAGCTCCTTCACGAATCCATTAGATCAGGGTTCCTGTTATAAACACAAGCCCAGTGGTCAGGTCACTATATCACACCCACCGAGAGGAGAGGCGGGAGAAGGGCGGCTTCTTCATCTTCTCGGATCCCTCGTTGCGGATGGTGATGAGTGCATGCCCCGCCGCAAGGAGTGCCCCGGCGAAGTAGAACCTGATGACTGTGTGGCCTCCGATGTTGGTGTTGAAGCCCGACACATTCTTTTTCACGGCTCCGGCTGCATGCGCATGCACTAGCACGGCCGCCACACGAGCAGTGCGTCCCCTTGCGACGATCACGCTGGCCACGCGAGGGCGGAACATTGACGACAGGTCAAGGAGCCCCACCTGATAAGAGGGCCCCACTGGTCAAATAACGATTTGACTACCTACACATCAGAAAAAAGAAATGAGCAAGAGCTTAGGGCACGTTTCACAATCACATCAGCCCGCTCATGTCCCTAGAAAACTTAGGTTCCCCTCCCTCTTGCCGGGATCGTCGCCGGCCCGCCTCGTCTCCTGTCGCCTTAGGGCCATGGGGTGTTATGGATCCCGGCACTTGCTAGTGGGAGGACTCTGTTTT
>NW_021260199.1:0-1133 GCF_002162155.2 Triticum dicoccoides | reverse complement strand
GAACTATGAAAATCGTTATCCAGGTCCTTAAAGTGCAATATGTGTGTTATCCTGGTCCTCAAACTGTTTCAAAGGTGTCACATTAGTCCTTAAACTATTTCGGAGGTGTCACATATATACACTTATTACACTTCAAGGATTTTTGAGGACCTAGATGACACTTTTCATAGTTTAAGAACTTATGTGAGGCCATCGAAATAGTCCAAGGACCTACAATGCACTTCACTCTTCTCTTGGATACAGATAGAAGAAAGAAAGTGGACACCTTAATATATTTGTACACACGTTTTTTAGGGAAATACATTAATATCGCAAACATACCAATTACACCCAGCCTCTGCATCTACAAGATGTCACAAAACATCGAGGATGCACACATCCAAAGGACAAAAGAGAAAAAGGAAAAAACAAAGGTCACGCCACATCGACCAACTCCTCTCGGCAGTAGCACACCAACCACCACCAAATACAACACCCAGAAAACACAAGAGGTCTCCAAACGCAATGCCTTCAAGAAGTGAACAGTGCACAACCGCCATGTTTGCCCGATCCAAGATCTTAGATTTTCACCCTGAAGGAAGTCCGAGCTCTCAAAACAATTCCTTCAGCAAGGCAGTTGCATGGCACAACCAATGAACCTTAGGCTTTCACCCTGAAAGTCATTAATCGCCACCCAAAGAGCAACACCAAAAATGAAATCCTACAATATTGCCACCCCCACTTACTAGTGCTGCTTCTGAGAGTTATCAAACACCTGGCTGACTCCATCACCGCCAAGGCCCTGTATTTGGACACGCGGATATAGTCCAGAATGTGACGAGGAATGTTTTTGAAAGATCTCTAGATGAGCAAGCTGGTCCAAGTTGAAACGGGAGGAAAGTTTACAACTAAAGCATTCTGATTTAGCAGTTAGCTCCTACTCACAGACGATATTATAGAAGATGAAGGTCTCAGTGGGATTTAAGAAAGCTGCTTTCGGAGAGGAGAAATTGAAGATTCAAATGGAGGACACAAGACATGTAGTTGAATATATAAAGTTCAACCACTCAAATAAAAAGTTCAGAACCGCTAGAAATGACATTGAGATTTGAGAAATTGGATGTTCAGTAGCTGTTTGGCACACATATACGTAA
>NW_021260198.1:0-1796 GCF_002162155.2 Triticum dicoccoides | reverse complement strand
TGTGCTGCTGCCAGTGTCTTCATAGTCAAAGCCGCCGCAGTGCCGCCTACTCAACTGCTCGCCCGCCCGCTCACCACCGGCCTACGCATGTCGCCGCGACCTCTCATCGAAAGCTTTCAGCTGACCCAGTACCTCCTCGAATAGCAACGTGTTGACATTGCAGAACTGCTCCAGTCTGGCGACAACGATTACAGGTGGTCTGGGACCGAGTTCAGGAGCTTCTTCACTGTCGATGGATCATCCAGCGTCGACCCTAGCCCCGCGTAGTGTGCTACCATGCTACCGATCTTCCCGGGAACGCGTCCGACGTCTCTTCGTCCGCCATGCACACTCGCTCGAACTCGCCGCGAAGAGTGCCCAGCTGCGCCGCCCTGACCCGATCCACGCTGACGAACCGTGTCTTAAGGCTAATCCTTAGCTCCGCTGCCATCTTCTTTGACGAAACTTGCAGCAAGATGTCCTCGGCGAGCGCCCCGAGCAGGTAAACCCTTGCCGTCTTGCTCTTCTTTGCATCGACCGCTGCGGCGTGCGCCAGAGCCACCGCATCCCATAGGCCCTGCACTTGGAGGTTCGCCTCCACCTTGATCTCCTTTTACGATCCCATAGGCCCTGGAGCCATCTTAAAATTTGCCTAGAGTCTTAGCGGAAGGAAATGAGAATATAAGTTGTAGTTTCTATTAATAGTTTGTTGTACGATGAAGGAAAAAAGAATATACTTTTTATGATCAACGATCTCAGGGCAAAGAATGAAAAGATGTGGACTGTCCATAATAGTTGAGACCATCTTAAAATTTTCTTGGCATCTTAGAGGAAGGGAATGCAAATTTAAAATGGTTCGGTTTTGGTTTTCAATTTTGGGTTGAAAGTACCCATCCCTACACGCAAGAGGGAAACGGAACTGGATCTTAGATAATCATTGGTAGTCGCTATTAATAATCCGTGGTAGGATGAAAGAAAAACGAATTTCTTTTTTATGATCAACGATCTTAGTGTAAGGAATAAAAGAATATGGACTGTACGTAATAGTTGAGACCGTCTTAAATGTTGCCTACCGTCTTAGCGGAAGGGAATGAGAATTTAAATAGTAGCTGCTATTAATGATCCGTGGTATAGGCTAAATTGATGATCAACGATCTTAGCGGCATGGAATAAAAGAGAAGAGAAAAAAAAGACTTACTTCACTGGTTAAGCTAGGCCGCCAGTGAATGCTTTTTTCCTCGGCAGACCTGATAGGCCAAGCTTAGCTAGGATAAGCTTGGCTCATTTCTGCGTCGTGGGAGTCGCCTCAGCAAACTCGATCGACCAGCGACCAACTAGCATGGCTGGTCCGCGAATGCTTCCTAAGCCGATACAGAGCTCAGTAACGGGCTAATTAAGCTGGCCAGATTGCTTGCACGGGAGCGATGTGGGACTACACAACGTCGAGCCGAGCGTGTGGCTGGCCGCGTTGCCAAGATACACTGTCGTCGCCGTACACTGTCGTCGCCGTACTACTTGGCCGCTCGAAACTGTAGTCTCGGCCAAGCTAATGCAGAGATTGTAGTTTGGTTTTCAGTTAAAATAAGAGCATGCATGCATGCGGTCGGATGGGACGCGCTCATGCATGCAGCGTGCTAGTGGGATGGTGCGCCATGCACGTACCCGTTTCTTTTCCTTTGTTTTCTTCCGGACGTGGACGACGCCGTGTGAGCTAGCTTTTGAGCATTGTAATCACATAGGAAAAGGAATGAGAAAACAGAAACGCTGCCAGCACAAATATCCCTCGCTTGTTCATGTCCATCTCTCTCTCTCTCTCT
>NW_021260197.1:0-1532 GCF_002162155.2 Triticum dicoccoides | reverse complement strand
TCGGTGAGAGGCCATGTAGGAGTACATGGTGGGTTGTCTCATTGAAGCCGTCCTCAGGAACTGAGTTCTGTGTTTGTGATCCATGATTCAACTACTACCATACATTGGGCCCTGAAATATGACCCCGCTCGACTTCTTATTCACCCTTGTCCTCTGTCCAGGAGTTGCAAGTAGTTTCTGGTGTTTGTAGTATGCTGGAGGCCGTGGACAGCGCTGACCGTAGGGGTGGGCTGTGATGCGGTAGGCACGTGGCCGGGTATACCGGGCGCCCGTTTGGTGTCACGGAACCCTGTTCACATCGTTTGGGGCTGTGAGCGAAACTCCGGCCGGATCTCCTCATGGATGGAACCCGAATAGGCGATAAACCTGGACTAGAGACTTGAGTGTTTAGGTAGGTCGTGGTCTACACCCACGTCGGCTCTCGCTTGAAGTCTGCCGAGCACATGTCGTGTGCAGACGCTAAGTGGTGGAAACATGTATGAAGAAGTACACCCCTGCAGGGTTAACATCATCTATTCGAATAGCCGTGTCCGCGGAAAAGGACTTCTGGGTTGCTTATATCAGTTCATAGACAAGTGAAAGTGGATACTCTAAAATACGTAAGATAAGCGTGAGTGCTATGGATGGCGTTCTCGTAGGGAGACGGGAGCGGATCCATAGTGGTGTATTGATATGGTGAATATGTGGACTCGTGTGCGCCACCTCAAAAGAGTCGCTTGCAGTCATAGTTTAGGATAGCCACCGAGTCAAAGCTGGCTTGCTGCAGTTAAACCCCACCATCCCTTTGTTGAAAATGATGCATATGTAGTTAGTTCTGATGTAAGTCTTGCTGGGTACATTTGTACTCACGTTTGCCTATTTTATGTTTTTGCAGAGAGACTTCAGTCTCACTAGTAGTTCCACATGGACTTCGACGTTTAGCTTGTTACCTCAGCTACGATCTTGTGCCCCGGCAGGATCTGGTAGATAGTCAGGCTTCTCAGCCTTTTTCAGTTATAGATGTCTGTACCCAGACATGATAGCTTCCGCTTGTGCTTTGATTTGTATGCTCTGATTGTTGGGTCATGAGACCCATGTTTGTAATGTCTCGCTCCTCAGAGCCTATTGAATAAACTACTTGAGTCGTAGAGTCATTTTGTGATGCCATGTTGTATTGCACATATCGAGCATATTGTGTGTATGTTATTGAAATGCTTGGTATGTGTGGGATCTGACTATCTAGTTGTTTATCTTTAGTAGCCTCTCTTACCGGGAAATGTCTCCTAGTGTTTCCACCGAGCCATGGTAGCTTGCTACTGCTCCGGAACACTTAGGCTGGCCGGCATGTGTCCTTCTTCGTTCCTGTGTCTGTCCCTTCGGGGAAATGTCACGCGATGAATACCGGAGTCCTGTTAGCCCGCTACAGCCCGGTTCACCGGAGTCCTGCTAGCCCAGTGCTACAGCCTGGATTCACTCGCTGATGACCGACACGTTCGATGCTGGGTCATGGATGCCTGTCCCTGTAAGTTTGTGCCACTTTGGGTTTACGACTA
>NW_021260196.1:0-9973 GCF_002162155.2 Triticum dicoccoides | reverse complement strand
ATAGAAATAAAAAAACCTTCGCATTATGTCACCAAGTGTGACCTACTCCCCCCGTCTCATAATATAAGAACGTTTTTAACACTAGTGTAGTGTCAAAAACATTCTTATATTATGGGACGGAGGGAGTACTTTTCAGTAAAAATAACAAACTTTGAATAATGTTAATATCATTAAAAAAAGTGCATCTTGGAATTCCAAACATTGTTGCCTAAGGGAGTTTTCATTTTCTTTGCATGGAAAATTCATTTTCCATTTTCCGAGTGCCCGAAATGAGTTTTTTTTGTGAAGGACCTACCATATATTTGTTGCAAAATTGGACCAAATCATTTTTCGAAAATACTAGGCCATATTTTATTCACAATTGACAAAATGGTTGGGTGTCAAAAGTTTTGATCCACCTCTCGTGAAAAAGACAAATTTCCGCCGATTCAGTTGGAAGCAGGTCAAATTTGTACTGCAGCTGCCTCATAGTTTGCTATTTATTTTTTCCAAAAATCATTTCTAGTTACATAAGGACCTATTTAATCAGAGAAACACCAAAAAAATTCCAAGATTCAACCACTAGCTAGGAACGGTCATTCCCGCTGTTTTGACCGCATTTTGAAACGGGTATAAAAAATTCAAAAAAATCAAAAAATTGGAAAACCTTCGCATTGTGTCATCATATGTGGCCAAGTTCCTAGCAAAAATAACAAACTTGTAATACGGCAATTATTTTAAAAAAGTGTTCTCAGAAACGATCTATCATGTGTGGAGATCAATGGCTTTCAAGCCAAATGATCAATTTATGGCCACATTTATGGCATAGTTTGTTCAAATGATCTCATATTGTGCACAAGGGTGCATATTGGAATGGCAAACAATGTTGCCTAAGGAAGTTTTCATTTTCGTTGGACGAAAAAACCATTTTCCATTTTTCGAGTGCCCGAAAGGAGGTTTTTTTGTGAAGGAACTACCAAATAATTGTTGCAAAATTGGACCGAATCATTTTTATAAAATACTAGGCCATATTTAATGCACAATTGACAAAATGGTTGGGTGTAAAAAATTTTGATCCACCTCTCGTGAAAAAGGCAAATTTCCGCCGATTTAGTTGGAAGCGGGTCAAATTTGAACTGCAGCTGCCTCATAGTTTGCTATTTATTTTTTTCAAAAATCATTTCTAGGTACATAAGTATCTATTTAATCAGAGAAACACCAAAAAAATTCCAAGATTCAACCACTAGCTAGGAACGGTCATTCCCGCTGTTTTGACCGCATTTTGAAACGGGTATAAAAAATTCAAAAAAAATCAAAAAATTGGGAAACCTTCGCATTGTGTCATCGTATGTGGCCAAGTTCCTAGGAAAAATAACAAACTTGTAATACGGCAATTACTTTAAAAAAGTGTTCTCAGAAACGAGCTATCATGTGTGGAGATCAATGGCTTTCAAGCCAAATGATCAATCTTATGGCCACATTCATGGCATAGTTTGTTCAAATGATCTCATATTGTGCACAAGGGTGCATATTGGAATGGCAAACAATGTTGCCTAAGGAAGTTTTCATTTTCGTTGGACGAAAAAACCATTTTCCATTTTTCCAGTGCCCGGAAGGAGGTTTTTTTGTGAAGGAACTACCAAATAATTGTTGCAAAATTGGACCGAATCATTTTTATAAAATACTAGGCCATATCTAAAGCACAATTGACAAAATGGTTGGGTGTAAATTTTTTTGATCCACCTCTCGTGAAAAAGGCAAATTTCCGCCGATTCAGTTGGAAGCGGGTCAAATTTGAACTGCAGCTGCCTCATAGTTTGCTATTTATTTTTTCCAAAAATCATTTCTAGTTACATAAGGACCTATTTAATCATAAATACATGGTTTGGTGGCGATACGTCGAGGTTTGGGCGGTGGCCGAGGGCCTCAACTCTAGAGCGCGTAAACTCGCATGCCCGTCGCGTGGTCACCGCGTGACCATAATGTTGCCATGTGTTCTGGGTGGCTTAGGCATGTCTAGTGGGTTGGGCACTCCCCAGGTTGGTGCTAGGAAGAAAATTACAACATAAGATTCTCACGAGAAGACCGATCGATGCTCAAACATGAATTAGCAGCCAAGTGTTTGATTAGCGGTACGGGAAATGCACATGGCCAATGGGCGTGAGTTTTGGCTGAGGATGATCATCTACTAAGGAGAATGTCTTCACAAATTTTTATCTCAAAAGGAGGATCCTAGGTGGTACTTGCTTTGCAAAGTACCACGCTGGACAAAAATATGAATGTTGAAGCTGGGCTCAAAATAATGAATGGATTGAGCTGAAATTTTGTGGAGGATGGTTATTTGGGCATAGGAAAGCATTGTAGAAAATTGATACCATTTGGACATGCCAAAGTAGTACTTCCTTCACAATGCTCTTCTATGGACAGAAACTTGGGAAAACTAGTGAGAGAGATTGGATGAATGAAATGAGCTCAAAATAGGTGTAGGTAAGTTACTTAGGTATGGCCATGCGCTGGTCAATTTTTAGATCATTTGGGTAAGCCTAGCTAGTACTTACTTCACAAAGCTTCTCTCGAGGTAGAAACTTTGGAAATTTCCCGAGAAAGATTTACTAGGAAAATTGAGCTGAATATTATCATGTGGCAATGTTTTGGGTATGGAAGAGTGCCCTAAAAGTTTGAGGGTAATAGGAGGGGTCTATATAACAGTTGCTTTGCAACGTGCCAATTTGGCCATAAAATATAAATTGAACCTGGGCTCACATAGATGATTTGACTGAGCTGCAATTTGGAGGAGGGTGATAATTTGGGCATATGAAGAAACTGTATAAATTTCATGTCATTTAGAGATATAAGAAAGGTACTTCCTTCACAATGCTTCTAGGTGGACAAAAACTTTGGAAATTTGCCGAGGAAGATTTGCTAGGCAAATGGAGCTGAATTTTGTCATGCGGTAATGATTTGGATAGGAAAGAGTGCCCAAAAATTCGTAGGACAATCAAGAATATATAAATAGCACTTCCTTCATAAAGTATTGTTGTGAACATAATAGGAAAATGAATATTGTTGAATTAGTTCTGAACTAGGCAAGGAAGGATTTTTTACATATTTGATGAAGATATGACCCAAAGAATTTATGAGATTTTTTTAGGAATTTTGGGAATGATAGAAATATAGGTTGCTTCACAACCTAGGGCAAAAACTGCCACATGGACATGACACATAGGAAAAACTGATGAGATGGCGCCTAGTCATCACAACCCACCACAATCTACAAGGCTATGACCATCTATATTGGTCATTAACAACTAGAAATAAGGTAGCGGACTAGCACTGTTTGCTTTGTGACCATTTCGTGTAAGGAAATTACGACCTTTCTGACCAAAATGGTCGCAATGGTTTAGGGTTTGAAGCCCCCTGAACAACTTTTGACCAATTGGTCTAAAATGGTCATAAATTTATGACCAATTCTTCGAGGGTCACTGACAGAAGGTCATAAGTTGACATATTTCTTGTAGTGATGGCGTATATGGTGTAATGGCACGTGAGGGACGCCTGTTGAGAAGGTAGGTGGCGATATGAAGGGCTTCCACCCAAAAGGGAGGAGTTAAGTTGGCTTGGAGAAGGAGAGTACGCACGATACCATTAGTTGTACGAATAAGGCGTTCCGCTTTGCCATTTTGAGGGGAAGTGTGTGGGCAAGAAAACCGATAGACCATGCCGTTGGAGGAGAAAAATGAGCGAAGAGAGGTGTTGATAAATTCGCCGTCATTGTCACATTGCATACTTTTGATGATCACATGAAATTGAGTGTGAACAAAGGTAAAGAAACGTTGTAGGACAGTAGAGGTATCGGATTTTTGACGCAAAGGAAATGTCCAAAAGTAATGTGTGTAGTCATCCAAGATAACAAGATAGTATTGAAACCCGGAAAAACTTACAATGGGGGAGGTCCATAAATCACAATGAATTAAATCGAAGGGAGCGAAGGTTTTGCTATGTGGAAATGGGGAGCCTTATTACAATCACTAAGAAAATCACGAGAAATAGTAGAAAGAGTATGAGCGCCGGGGTGCCCGAGACGACGATGCCACAAATCTGAGGTGGTGGTGAGGAGTCTGGACGCCCGTGCTGGTTTATTGCCAATGAAGGGGTAGAGGTCGCCGGTGCTAGCGGAGATCATGTGAACTTCTCGAGTGCGAAGATCCTTCACAAGAAAACCACACGGAAAAAATTCAACGGAACATGAGTTATCTTTGGTAAATTTGCATACAGAAATAAGGCTAGTAACTACATGTGGAGAGACAAGAATGTCCATGAGGCGAAATTTGTGAGGGTGGAGTGTGGTGGACCAGTGGCCGTGACGGGGAGATGCTGTCCATTGCCAACAAGTATGCTCGAAGGAACATGCGCTAATGAATGACTAGACGAGGTTAAGATACCTTGGCTGCCGGTCACGTGCGAAGAGGCACCACTGTCCAAGTACCACTCGGGGGCTGGTTGGTTGGGGAAGCCGGAGTTGCTGTAGGCGGCGTTGAGCATGGCAAGATGACCCCACGACGGCAGCGCGGGTGGGTACTACGGAGTCGTCGGCGCCGGCGGGTACATGGGGTATGCCTGAGCGTGGGCGTTCGGGCGGGGTCCCAAGACACCAACAGCATTGGGAGGGATCCAACCAGAACAAGGCGACGGCAAGGCCATGCCATATGGAGCGAAGTATCCCGTGAAGGGGGAGAACACCGGCGGGGAGTGCTGGCCGCGCCCATGACCACGTCCGCGACCGCGGCCACGACCACGGTCACCATCGGCAGAGCGGTCACCGCGGCCACGTCCACAGGGCGGTTGTTGGGGATGTGGAGAGCCCTGGGCGCGGTCGGAGGAGCCACTGCTTTGGCCGCGGTCAGCAGGGCCGTGGGAGCCGGCCTCGGAGCCGTTGCCGTGGACGGCGCCGCGATCACCGCCGGGGAGCGCGAACGCCGAGGCGCTCTCCTCAGCGGTGCGCTGCGCCTGGGATTCCTCGGCCATGATGACCCGAGAGAGGACGGTGTCGAAGGGCAGCTCCTGGTCACCGAGAACAACCCGGATGGTGTCGAGGCGCTTGTCGAGGCCGTGAAGAAACTGAGTGCGAAGATCCACCTCGGAGACGGCGTGCTCGATGTCGGCGAGGCCGTCAGTGAGGAGTTTCATGCGCCGCGCGTACTCGGCAACGGAAAGATCTCCCTGCTTGAGGTTGCGATACTGCCGGTTGAGAACCATGAACCGGGCAGCACGGTTGGCGAGGAAGAAATCCTTGATCTTGTGCCAGAGCGCGTAGGTGTTGGTGGCGCCAATGATGTGATCCACCATGGTGTCGGCAAGCGTGGCGTAGATCCAGAGGACGGCGTGGGCATCAAGCTCGAGGTAGGCGGCATCGGCGTTGGGAGGAGGAGGATGGTCGATGAGGAACTTGACGCCGTGGCGAATGAGGACCATGAGGAAGAAGGATTTCCATTTGTGGTAGTTGTGATCCGCGGGGTTGAGTAGAAACTTGATGTGGTTGGAGATGTGATCATTGTAGATGGAGAGGCGGGGAGCAGAGGGCGGCGGCGCCGTAGGGGCGGAGGAGAAAAGGGGCGCAAAGTGCGATCCGGCGGTGGCGGAGGAGCTGCTGAAGAGGGAGGGCGTCGTACCAAAGACGAACAGCGGAGAGGAAGTGGAGGAGGTGGCCGGGGTGGTGGAGGCGGCGGGCGCCATGGAGGAGAGAGAGCCCGGCGAGGTGACGGAGTCCATGGCGGCGGCGGACGGGGAGGAGTCGGTGCCGGCCATGAGGAGAACCTGGAAGCAGCTGATACCAAGTTGGAAAGATATTTCCTTGATTGATTTGCGGATCACAGTATAGAGTATATATCAAGGAGAACTGCACGTCCTATACAAGTGGCACTCGGGCCCGACGTGGTCTCCTGATCCTATAAACACGGTATAAGTACACAACGTTACATGAGTACAGATTTTTGCTAACAACACGTGCAGTACACACTCTCTTAGGCAGGCAAGTAACCTAAGACAACTTTTGTGAAGATCGCTGATTCATTATTGTTTCAGTTTTGTTTTTCTCTCTAAATTTTGTACTACATAGATAATCCCTTAAATGCTTTTTACTGCTTGATCACATGTACGTGCAAGAAATGAGTTGTTAACTGAAACAATAATGTATATTCAAATAAAATTAGAATAGATCGCTTTGTATCATGCTAGCTTTGATAACACTTTTCATTTACTTGCACTTCTAGAGTGCCGTTGGTTAGGAAGAACAAGATTAACAAGAAGAATAAGAAGGTACATCATCGGAATCCTTTCTAGAGTGCCGTTGGTTGGGAAGAACAAGATTAACAAGAAGAATAAGAAGGTACATCATCAGAATCCTCTGAAGCCTTCGTGATGATCTTTCTTTTGGTTTGCTGTCACTAAATGAAATTAATTTTTGTTTCTAAAAGACTCTTCGGGACCATAGAAAACTTTGGTCAATTTCATGTAAATGTGTGTTATGTATTTATTTGTTGTGTTGCGCTGAAACTAAACCAAACTAAAGCATATTTTTAAAATACTATTAAGGACAAATTTAATGGATTAATTATATCTTGTGGTGGAAGTTGGATGAGGGGCCCATTGTGAATAATTTTAGACTATTCCATCGAAGCATTTTCTCCTTATGCAGTTTTTATTACATGAAAGGACTTAATATTATGACTGTCATGATATATTTTTTCAGAAGTGTTTGTTTATTTGTTTGTTTTGTGGCATGTTCAGAATTGCATGTAATCCATCAGGAGCCGTTTTGATCGACTAAGGTTTATTACGTCCAGGTCATGACCTTGATGACTCGAGTTTGTACAGAATGATGACCCAACACAAACACATGTGTAGACTGTAGACTAAGATTGAAACCGGATGAGATATAGTTGGCACCGGATGAGATCTACCTCCAAGACGACCACATCGTGCCAGGCTAAAGTTTATGGCGTCCTGAGATGTAATCCATCGGGATGAGATCTAGGCAGCATACCTGAGATTGAAACCGCACTGCCCTCGGACGGCGGCGACGGTGTCTCCCGCAGTTCGGCGGCGGCGATCCCGTACGTCGGCGGCCGCAGAGGATGAAACCGCTCCGCCCTGGAGACGCGGCGGCGGCGTCTCCCATCGGACGTGGATCGAAGTTCCTCCGTGGGCGGCGGCAAGGGTCGGCGGCAAGGAGATCGTAGACGAGGCGGCGGCGAAGGATGTGGTACGTACTGAAGGGACTTCGATGACTCGTAGGGACTAGTAAGTATGCACATGCAATGCACGTCTCGATCAAAGCATCTATGAAATTCGTGTGGGTACCGAATTCTGAGTTCATATTTGAATTAATTAACTTCTATGTAACGGAAGATCTCCTCGGTGAAATGAAGCTTACTGTATACTACTCCCTCCGTAGTGAAATGAAGCTTACTGTATACTACTCCCTCCGTAGACAAATATATGAGTGAGTTCTATTTTCAACAACACATGAAAAATATTAATAAATCCGTGTAATAGCAGCATCTATGAAAACCACATAGAGATTTGAATAATAAAAATGAATGATAAAAAGTGCCTGCATGAAGCATTACACTGCTATACGATATTGGACCAAAGTAAACATATTTGCGATCCTTAATCTTGGCACATAGCATTGGCCTTGTTTCACGGGAGTTGTGCGGGTCATCTTCTTGATTAGGAACATTTGGCTTCAGGCCTTCAACTCTTCCGCCCAAACCATTTTCTTTTGTAAATAATCTGCAAAAGAAAGGCCGAATTAGGTAGATAAAATCAAACCACATAAAACAGAACGCCAGAACAATCAAATGTGTAAATGCTTACCTAAGAGTGAATAAATCAATTTTGATTTATATATCACTAAAATCAGATATAATTTAGAAGGATCTCAGATATGATACAAAGGAGAACTGGTTTACATAGTAGGTTGAAGATTTTAAGAAAAGATCAATCTATTTTTTAGCAGGTGTGTTTCCAAACCAAATGATTTATATTGCGATTAAACTTGCCATGAGCATCCTTGGTTCAGTTGCTACCACAAAATATATATTATGAACACATGATGTTCTCAATTATGAATCCCATCCTCGTGTTGATGCCACCAAAAAAGAATTAGTTGCTAAACATCCTTGGTTCAGTTCGTGCAGCAATGGGACATCCACAACCCTTTATGCTGGATGCTCTACACTACAGATGTTTGTAGTTCAGTTTTACATCCTTCTTTCCTAGGGTAGCAAATATGCACATGATTCGGTGTTTTGGTGGATCAAGAGCTTTCCTATGTGAGATAGAGAAAACAAACAACAGAAAGAGGAGATTGAGAGGGAGAGAGACATGAAGGAGCAGACTGGTGCAGAGGAGACATGAGGCCGTCGCTGGCAGCAGGGAGGAGACCAGTGCTCCGCGCGGACTCGACCTCGTTTGCCAGCGACTGACAGAGGATGGAGTGCTTGATCTCCTACTGGTGCCCACACCCAAAACTTAATCATGGACATAATCAGGATGGAAAGTTGCAGTTTTAATAGCAGAGAAACTTACATTAAACCCCCAACCTTGAGAAAATGTGTGAATAAAAAATCTCTTGGGGTGCTTAATTCAACAAATTTTAGTCTTTGGACCGCTCAAGAATTGATGTATTTGCCCTTTGCCTCTCGAGATATCCCCATCTTGCTCCACCACTGTAATTAGTTAATTAAAATGACTTAGTCAAAAAGGCATTCGGGTGTTGCATCCACCCAATGGGTTATGTTGCCGGAAGAAATCCTTTCTTGTTGGCCCTTCAAAATAAAAATGTTTGGCAATGTTATCATTTTATATTTTAAGATGGTGCCCAACGTTGGGACAAACCACAAGAATACTTTTGTCCAACAAATTGTTATATACTCATGGTCAGACAGCACAACATAAGTACACCAATGACTCAGAAAACAATTGTTCTTTTAAATTTGTATGGTAAGGCAAGATGGAATTTGGAAAGATATATGATCTGCTTTTGCTATTACGTCGCATGTTGTTACAGTAAAAAAGTTATATGATCAGCTTGGTCAACATCATTTGATTTACTGTTTTTAGCCATCTGAACAAATCTGCAGGCGGATTTTTGGGACATGGTTCCGCGCGAGGATCATATCTCGACCATTAGTTTTGCCTTTGAGATCTGTGGTTAATATAGGATTTAATAAATACGAGATATATACATCATGGATAAGCAATAGATACCAAAGCGAATACATTGTATAGTGGGCCAGGACACTTTAGTGCTAACAAATGCGTCCCAGGCAACTCTGTCACATTTCCACCTACCACTCTCAGTCACATGCGTCTCTCTCTCTCCCGTAGTCATCACATGTAAACTGTACTGATGTGTTCGTGAGCGTCTGGCTGATTCATTATGAGATGTTTAAGGAAACAAAACAGTAACAGAAGCAGCTAACCATCATACATTATGTGCGAACTATTACATTTGGCAACAGTTAAGATAAACTGGAGGTAGCTGATATATTCCATGCGACATATTATGTTTAGTACGAGCAACTTAATTAGTGCACTACAACTTAAAATGGATTAGTAGAGTTTTTTTTATTACTTCTCTAGCCTAGCTAGGATCCTCGGGCAGAACAACATCTCCAAATCGCCAGTACTGCTCCCATTCTCAATGGTTTACTCTCACACATGGCAGCTCAAGATTAGGAATTTTGCTAAAGAAACACAATACAGCTGCATTCAGATCTTCCATATCTGTGTGCTAGAGGTGCTAGAGGAGCCGGTGAACTGCTGTGAGACACTGAGCCATTGGTAGAATGGAGATTTCCCCTTTCATGCAAGGAGACAGAGAGAGCTCCACATCTCCATGGATGAGTTATATCTAGATATGCACATGTCAGGAGAATAAGCCACGGCCGTGACCAGAGCGCGTGCGTGTGCGAGCTGGGCACGAGGC
>NW_021260195.1:0-1221 GCF_002162155.2 Triticum dicoccoides | reverse complement strand
TCAACCTCTCCTCCCTCCCTTGCTGGATCAAGAAGGAGGAGACGTGGCTGTTCCGTACGTGTGTTGAACGCGGAGGTGCCGTCCGTTCGGCGCTGGTCATCGGTGATTTGGATCACGTCGAGTACGACTACATCATCACCGTTCTTTTGAACGCTTCCGCTCGCGATCTACAAAGGTATGTAGATGCATCTAATCACTCGTTGCTAGATGAACTCCTAGATGATCTTGGTGAAACGAGTAGGAAAATTTTTGTTTTCTGCAACGTTCCCCAACAGTGGCATCATGAGCTAGGTCTATGCGTAGTTCTTCTTGCGCGAGTAGAACACAATTTGTTGTGGGCGTAGATTTGTCAACTTTCTTGCCGTTACTAGTCCTTTCTTGCTTCAGCGGTATTGTGGGATGAAGCAGCCCGGACCAACCTTACACGTACGCTTACGTGAGACCGGTTCCACCGACTAACATGCACTAGATGCATAAGGTGGCTGGCGGGTGTCTGTCTCTCCTACTTTAGTTGGAGCGGAATCGATGAACAGGGTCCTTATGAATGGTAAATAGAAGTTGACAAATCACGTTGTGGCTTTAACGTAGGTAAGAAAACGTTCTTGCTAGAACCCTAATTCAGCCACGTAAAACTTGCAACAACAATTAGAGGACGTCTAACTTGTTTTTGCAGCAAGTGGTTTGTGATATGATATGGCCAAAGTTGTGATGAATGATGAATGATCTATATGTGATGTATGAGATGTTCATGCTATTGTAATAGGATTCACGACTTGCATGTCGATGAGTATGACAACCGGTAGGAGCCATAGGAGTTGTCATTATTCTTTTAATGACCTGCGTGTCATCGAGAAACGCCATGTAAATTACTTTACTTTATTGCTAAACGCGTTAGCCATAGTAGTAGAAGTAATAGTTGGCGAGCAACTTCATGGAGACACGATGATGGAGATCATGATGATGGAGATCATGGTGTCAAGCCGGTGACAAGATGATCATGGAGCCCCAAGATGGAGATCAAAGGAGCTATGTGATATTGGCCATATCATGTCACGTTTATTATTTGATTGCATGTGATGTTTATCATGTTTTGCATCTTGTTTACTTAGAACGACGGTAGTAAATAAGATGATCCCTCACAATAAATTCAAGAAGTGTTCCCCCTAACTGTGCACCGTTGCGACAGTTCGCTGTTTCAAAACACCACGTGATGATCGGGTG
>NW_021260194.1:0-972 GCF_002162155.2 Triticum dicoccoides | reverse complement strand
TTTTAGAGTCCGTATGTGTGGGGAAACAAGAGATAGGGTTGATTTCGGACCCCTCCACCAAGGGCCACGAAATTTCCCCCCTCTTCCTCCATATATACAGCCCTTAGGGCATCGTTTAGACTTTGGGTTTTGTTTAGATTAAAAGTTCGCCATAGCTGCAACTTCGCGTACTTCGTTTGTGTTCAACGACCAGACAAAGGCGTCACAGAACCCCACCTTGATCAATAAAGCTTTCATCTTATATTCGCAATATCCAGATTGCAATCTTAGTTTCTTGCTTGTTCTTCGTTTGCTCGCAGGAAACAGACCCTCGTGGTCAGGTTGATCGTGCTCCGGCGTGGTCAATAACCTCTCGGAGTTGGTTTAGCGATTGCTAAGGCGCGACGTCCTCACACGTTCGTAGTCGGATCGTCAAAGTCGACTTCCACCAAAGCGAAATCCACCATCTCATCGAAAGACTGGACACCTTTGCCTCTATCAAGTGGTATCAGATTTCCAGGTTGCTCGGTGAGATTTTACAGTTTTTCATAGTTTAGATCAAGTCTGTTCTTCATACCTACAGTCCACGAAAAAGCCACAAAAAAAAATTAGGGTTAGTTCATCATATCCGAACCAATCTGAGCCTTTGCATAATCTTTTTAGGGTTTTGCTTTGTTGAATTTGCGGTTGCATCGTCGTGTCTAGTTGCTGGTCTTAGAGTCTAGTCTTTTAGAGTTTCGAGTTCTGGTCATAAGTTGTCACGCCGCCGCCGCACCATCATCATCACCCCTGCCATCTACCACCACCGCTTATCCACCACCGCTTCGAATCCGTATCCATATACCACCACAGCTGTCATATACCACCACCGCTGCCATCTACCACCATATATCCACCACCAATCCGAGTTCTTGTCATATTAGGTTTGTTTTCGAGATCCATCTAGATTCCGATTCGTGTTTCCTTGCCGGAGTAGGTTTCGGAAAAAAAAAA
>NW_021260193.1:0-1060 GCF_002162155.2 Triticum dicoccoides | reverse complement strand
TCTTCTGCTGATACGGCTGACGGAACGGAGGAGGAGGAAGCCAATACTTCTGCTGCTTGACCACTTGAGTAGAGGAAGACGGAGTAGCATCTCTGGCACGCTTCCTGGAAGCATCACATCTCATCTGAGCAGCCTCTTGCTTCAGTGCCATATTGTAGAACTCATCGTATCTCAACGGCTCAAAGAGGACAAGAGCGAGCTGAATTTCCTCACGAAGACCACCCCTGAACTGATAGATCATACTCTTCTCATCAGGAACATCCTGCTTGGCAAAACGGGCGAGCTTCTGGAACAACTTGTTGTAGTCATAGACAGACAAAGAGCCTTGCTTCAGATTGCGGAATTCCTGACGCTTACTCTCAACCACACTTTGAGGGATGTGATGAGCGCGGAAATCTTGACGGAAATCGTCCCAAGTGATAACACGTCCACCTCTGGAATCCTTGTACTGCTGGAACCACTCTGCAGCCTGATCTTTGAGCTGGAAAGAAGCGAACTTGACGAAATCTTCAGGCCTGATGTTGCTGCATTCAAAATGCTTGCCCAGATCCACTAGCCAATCATCAGCATCGGTAGCCTCAACACAACTGCTGAACGTCTTTGGGCCATTAGCAAGGAACTGGTTCAGAGTAGCAAAGTGGTGCTGATTATGGCCTTGATTCCCTTGACTGCCTTGATTGCACTCTTGAAGGATTTGCATGATCAACTGTGTGTTTGCATTAGTAGCGGCCATCACAGCTTGCCATGCTTCCGGAGGAGGGGGAGGCGGAGGCGGATCAGGATTCGGAGTCGTGCGCGTTGGAGGAGCCATCCTGAAGAGGTTGACCACCATTAGCACATAGATAGACAACAATATAGAAGCTGAATCCAACGGAATGAAAATTGCAACATATAGTCTTCACATCCGAACAAAATGAACGAATGCATTCCTCTTCAAATGGTCACATATCCATAAATTGAGAAGCCACGAAGAATTAAGGAAGAGAAATAATTCAACAAGGTACGGATCAAGAACGAATAATCGGTAAGAAATCCCAATCTCAAACCAATATCCGTGGAA
>NW_021260192.1:0-1209 GCF_002162155.2 Triticum dicoccoides | reverse complement strand
CCAACTTAGCCCATAAACATCTCCAAAAGTGGCTAAGAAATTTAGTATCACGATCTGAAACAATAGTATTTGGCACACCATGCAAGCGAATAATTTCACGAAAGAACAAATCAGCAACATTAACAGCATCATCGCTTTTATGACATGGTATAAAGTGTGCCATTTTCGAGAATCTATCCACGACAACAAATATGCTATCCCTCCCCTTCTTTGTTTGAGGTAAACCTAAAACAAAGTCCATAGATATATCCTCCCAAGGAACACTAGGTACAGGCAAAGGCATATATAAACCATGAGGATTGAGTCGTGACTTAGCTTTTTGACATGTAGTGCAGCGAGCAATAAAACGCTCAACATCCCGTCTCATCTTTGGCCAAAAGAAATGTGTAGCAAGTACGTCCTCCGTCTTCTTCACGCCAAAGTGTCCCATTAATCCCCCTCCATGCGCCTCCTGCAACAACAAAAGACGAACGGAGCTAGCTGGAATGCATAGCTTGTTAGCACGAAACACAAATCCATCGTTAACAACAAACTTGTTCCACATTCTTGCTTCTTTACAATTCTGCATTACATCTTTAAAATCAGCATCATGCACATATTGATCTTTGATGGTCTCCAAACCAAATATTTTGAAGTCAAGTTGTGAAAGCATAGTATAGCGACGAGACAATGCATCAGCAATAACATTTTCTTTTCCCTTCTTGTGTTTAATGACATAAGGGAAAGTCTCAATGAATTCAACCCATTTAGCATGTCTACGATTCAGTTGAGCTTGACTTTTAATATGTTTCAAAGATTCATGATCAGAATGTATAACAAATTCTTTGGGCCATAAATAATGTTGCCATGTTTCTAAAGTCCGAACAAGAGCATATAATTCTTTATCATAAGTAGAATAATTCAGACTAGGCCCACTCAATTTTTCAGAAAAGTATGCAACAGGTTTGCCATCTTGTAATAACACACCTCCTAATCCAATTCCACTAGCATCACATTCAAGCTCAAAAGTCTTATTAAAATCAGGAAGTTGGAGTAAAGGAGCATGTGTCAACTTATCTTTCAATACCGTGAAGGCTTCTTCCTGTGCGGTACCCCAAAGAAAAGGCACATCTTTCTTTGTAAGCTCATTGAGAGGTGCAGCAATGGTGCTGAAATCTCTCACAAAACGCCTATAGAATCCAGCGAGGCCAAGAAAACTCCTCACTTGTG
>NW_021260191.1:0-1154 GCF_002162155.2 Triticum dicoccoides | reverse complement strand
CCACTAGCATGAGTAGGAGTTGTTTGAGCCCTGATGTGCCTACTCATTTATGTTTGTTTGTCATGCCTGCTACTGCTTAGAGTTGAGTCGGGTCTGATTCATCGGGGATGAATCAGAGGCGTGTGAACCTGTCCTACTGTGTGTGAGCTAAGTGTGTGAATACGATTTGGTAAAGGTAGCGGTGAGAGGCCATGTAGGAGTACATGGTGGGTTGTCTCATTGCAGCCGTCCTCAGGAACTGAGTTCTGTGTTTGTGATCCATGATTCAGCTACTACCACGCATTGGGCCCGAAACCAATGGACCCTCTCGGCTTCTTGATCACCCTTGTCCTCTGTCCAGGAGTTGCAAGTAGTTTCTGGTGTTTGTAGTATGCTGGAGGCCATGGGCAGCGCTGACCGGAGGGGTGGGCTGTGATGCGGTAGGCACGTGGCACGGTGTACCGGGCGCCCGTTTGGTGTCTCGGGAACCCTGTTCACATCGTTTGGGGCTGTGAGCGAAAGTCCGGCCAGATCTCCTCATGGATGGAACCCGAATAGGCGATAAACCTGGACTAGAGACTCGAGTGTTTAGGCAGGCCGTGGCCGACACCCACGTTGGGCTTCCGCTTGAAGGTTGCCGAGTACATGTCGTGTAAACGGCGGTAAGTGGTGAGAGCGTGTGTGAAGAAGTACACCCCTGCAGGGTTAATATGATCTATTCGAATAGCCGTGTCCGCGGAAAAGGACTTCTGGGTTGCTTATATCAGTTCATAGACAAGTGAAAGTGGATACTCTAAAAATACGCAAGATAAGCGTGAGTGCTATGGATGGCGTTCTCGTAGGGAGACGGGAGCGGTTCCATAGTGGTGTATTGGTTGGTGAATATGTGGACTCGTGTGCACCACCTCAAAAGAGTTACTTGCAGTCGTAGTTCAGGTTAGCCACCGAGTCAAAGCTGGCTTGCTGCAGTTAAACCCCACCATCCCTTTGTTGATAATGATGCATATGTAGATAGTTCTGATGTAAGTCTTGCTGGGTACATTTGTACTCACGTTTGCCTATTTTATGTTTTTGCAGAGAGACTTCAGTCTCACTAGTAATTCCGCGTGGTCTTCGACGTTTAGCTTGTTACCTCAGCTACGATCTTGTGCCCTCGGCAGGATCTGGTAGATAGT
>NW_021260190.1:0-1496 GCF_002162155.2 Triticum dicoccoides | reverse complement strand
AACTTTTCTTTGCGAAAATGCTTCGAATCACCAAACACTACGTCCAAAGCTATCTGGCCGAGTGACTCGGCCTTCTTCCCTGGTATAACTCCATGGAAGCTCATGTTACTAGTGCTCAGTCGGGACATCGGAATGCCCATACCTTTCAATGTGTCTGCATACAATAAGTTCAGCCCACTTCCACCATCCATCAGCACCTTTGTCAGTCGAGTGCCTTCGACAACTGGATCGACCACCAAAGCTTGCCTCCCGGGGGTGGCAATATGAGTCGGGTGATCAGATTGGTCGAATGTGATGGGTGTTTGAGACCACTTCAGATAATTTGCCTTTGCTGGGGCAACCATGTTCACCTCTCGGTTAATCACTTTCAGTCGACTTCTGCTTTCCACATCTGCAAAGATCATCAGAGTGGAGTTGATATGCGGATATCCTCTCTCACTGTCCTCTTTGTCTTCGGCCTTGTCCGACTCCTTCTCTTTGTCCTTAGACTGTTTTCCCTGAAACTGCTGGATCAGGAGTCAACATTGGCGAGTGGTGTGCTTTGGGTAAATGATATTCCCCTCTTCATCTTTCTTCGTGTGAATGTGACACGGCATATCCATCACGTCGTTCCCTTCTTTATCCTTTACCTTCTTGGGGTTCCAGGATCCTTTTGGTTTCCCCTTAAACTTTCCTTGAGTCACGGCGAGAGCCTCTCCAGGAGCTGCCGGTTCAGCCTTCCGCTTCTGTTTCCGACTGGTGTTTCCTTTTTCCGACTGACTCGGCTTGTGCTTGCCGCTTCGGAGTCGGTCTTCTTCTTCGCCGTTGGCGTACTTGGTAGCAATATCCATCATCCGACTCAAGGTCATGTCACCGGTTCGACCAAATTTCAAACTCAGTTCTCTGTTCTTGACGCCGTCTTTGAAGGCGCATACTGCCTGATGATCAGAGACATTTTCCACAGTGTGGTGCAAAGTGATCCACCTCTGAATATACTCTCTGAGAGTCTCATTAGTTTTCTGCACGCAGACTTGCAACTCTGTCAATCCCGCTGGTCGCTTGCAAGTCCCTTCAGACGTTCTGACGAACACTCGGGACAGATCTTCCCAAGTGTAAATGCTGCTAGGAGGTAATTGAGTCAACCATGCCCTGGCAGAACCTTCCAACATGAGGGGCAAATGCTTCATGGCCACCTCGTCGTTCCCACCACCGATCTGAACTGCCACTCGGTAGTCTTCAAGCCAAGTTTCAGGCTTAGACTCACCAGTGAACTTGCTGACTCCTGTTGCCAACCTGAAATTGGGGGGGATAACTGCGGCTCTGATAGCTCTGCTGAAACATTCAGGACCAGAAACATGTACTCGACTGCTCGTGGGTACATCTCTGTCGAGTGCGCCTCGATGGGCTCTGTTCCGGTCGACCAACCCTTGCACGATAATGGATCGCGCGTCGAAGCCTGGCTCTCTGGGGTCAACTGGAACCCTACGCCCTGTACTGTACTGACGCCTATCATCTGG
>NW_021260189.1:0-1703 GCF_002162155.2 Triticum dicoccoides | reverse complement strand
CTGCATATGCAAGTCCAATTCCTGCACTGACTGACCAATCTCAGTGGCCTGAGGTGGAAATAGAATTTACCTTGTGTCCCCCTGTCACTAGAAGAAAGGCTGGGAGGCCTAAACAGAGCAGATTCAAAGCTTGGTTTGAGAAAGGTGGTTGTAGTAAGAAGGGGGGAAAAGGAAAAGAATGATAAGCCCAAAAGGGCTCAAAAAGGTAACAAAAATAGGTGCAAGTTGTGTGAGGTACTTGGGCACAGAATTGGTTCATCCAAGTGCATCTACACTCCTCAGAGGCCAAAGTATGTTTATGTTACTGTTTTTGCAAGTTTTTTATTTTGCTACTTGTTCTAGTATCTAACCAAGTCAAATGCTTTATTTTTTAGGAGGAAGCGTGCAGAAAAAGCCCCACCTCTTGTTGTTGAACAATGCTGGCCAGTGAAAAAAGCAAGACTCAGTGGCTATAGAACGAAGAGCACTAAGCAGATAATGTGTGGTGACAAAGATATGGAGCTAACTGAAACTGTTACTGTTGAACATGAGCTAAGTGTTTGTGTTTTGGACGATGTGATGCATACTGAATCTGTTTTGCAGACGCTAGGGCAATCTGAAACTGTTGCAGATGAAGCAACTGTTGTGCTGCCATTCGAATCTGCTTTGACAACTGTGTTGCCATGTTTGGAGGTTGTGCTGCCAAGTGTTGAGTTGCAAACTGAAGTAGTTGAACAATGTGTGCCATCTACTCAATCTGCAGAAGTGCAAACTGAAGAAGTGGGACATGGTCAGGTGCAAAAGTTGATGGGGCCTAGTGGAGTTTGCAAGGGGCCAAAAATCAAGAGCATCAGCATCAACAAACTATGCGCCGTGGAACCAAACGGTGGAACAAAGCAGAAGAAATCGAGTGGTAGAAAGAAGCAAAAGAAATAGAGTCGAAATCATTCAAATTTGATGTGAAAACTTAAGTTTGTTGTCATTTGATGTGAAAACTTATGTTCTTTCATGTGATAACTTATGTGCTATGATGTTGATTTAACCGATATTCAAATTTGAACCGATATTCAAATTTGAACCGATATTCAAATTTGAACCTATCTCCAATATTTTTTGAGTTCATTTATTTGTTCTGTGATGTTGCATCGTTTTATGTACTATTATGCACTTTAGTTCATAAATCCAACCCTTTTTGTGAATTCCAACTCATAGTCACGGACAATGTTGTCCAAACAGGCTCCAAAGTAAGGGAAAACGGCCCCATTTCTAAGCAAGTTTTTTCGACCTTCTCAAAATCACCAAAAATAGATTTTCTTAGCTTATATTATACCTATATAGGATCAATACGAAGTCTCACCTTTTTTTGAATAAGTATTCATATTATTTAATTTATTTTTGAAAAAACACCCTTTAATACAAAGTTAGCAATAAAACAAGTTTAAAAATTTTAAATGCAAAAATAACTTCAGATCCTCCTTAGTCACTCTAAAATGAAGCTAAGGTGATGTTTTTGATTTTTTTGCATTTTCAAAACCTCAAACCCTCTTCTCACTCCTGTGAACTCCATGCAACCTCAGTCGAGATAGTCCAATTTGTGAAGGTTTTTTCAAGCAAAGATCATTAGATCAAGTTTATCATTTTATATCATAACTATGTAACATAAAAAGGCTATATGCGCAGGTTTTTCATTTTTTAGATTTTTTTTGAATTAGTTATACACATTT
>NW_021260188.1:586-1969 GCF_002162155.2 Triticum dicoccoides | reverse complement strand
TGAACATATAGTTGATAACCTTGAGCTATTCATTATCCATATGAGAAGAATTGAAGACTTTAGAGCTTGTCATGATATTGCAAGCCTAGCTAAAAGGATGGTTGAACTTCAAAGGAATGTTATGTTTCCTGCCGTTTATCACCTCATTGAGTTGGCATTGCTACTACCGGTAGCGATGGCAACAGTTGAAAGAGCCTTCTCATCAATGAAAATCATCGACACTGAGTTGTGCAGCAAGATGTCTGATGCCTGGTTTAATGACTTGATGGTGTGTTACATTGAGCGAGAGATCTTCAAAAGTATTGATCTTCGTAAAATTAAGGAAGATTCTCAGAAGGAGGGTAGTCCATTGACATTGCCCGGGTCTTCTAGACGCCATTAAAAGCTGCACTATCAGTATGTTTTAGGTTGTTTTCCGATTGAAACATGTTGGTATTTGGTTAGTCATTTTTAGTGTGCATTGTTTGTTTATTGACTCCTTTGATTCGCATAAAAATAATCTTAGTGAGACTTCGCTCCACCTTAAAAAAAATCATGATCCGTCTCTTGGATAATTCTATGCAAAAAATCAACATTTGTCCCTCTTCAATAAGGAAAAGGAGACGTGACCCCTCTCGGTGTTTATCTCTTGGAGGTCGACGGCTGTATGCACACAAGTATTTGGATATGTATGCATATTTGCCGGCCGAGCGGGTATTAGGGGAGGTACAAATGTAGGCGTATGGGTATTCGTGTGTACCGTACGACGGTACGACCCAGCGGCGACGTCCACGGAGATGCCAACTGCACGGAGTCGTGTGCAGGTTAGCTGAAATCCATACATGATCAGAACATGAGTAGTGTAGGTCGTAACATGCGTGTGATTAAAAAAAACAAATATACGTGCACCCATGCATCAGTACGTGAGGTACGTGAGGCCAAGCTGGAGACCCGCTTTTTTTCGTGTACCAGTTCATCAGTACGTGAGGTACGTGGGGAACGCTGAGATGCTTTGAGATTCGGTTCACCACGTGTCACACAGAGAAGCCGGTCTTCAACTTGAGTCCATACGACCCGGTCGTATAGGATTATTTTCGGTGAAGGATAACGCTGAGATGCTTTGAGATTCAATTCAGCATGTGTCATGCAGAGAAGCAGGTCTCCAGCTTGAGTCCATACGACCCGGTCATATAGGATTATTTTCCAGCTAGTCAATCTGTGTATATACACGTAGGTCCACATCAAAATATCAAACATGGACGTGTATAACTTGTACTTAGGAAATTCCTTCATATCTAAAAATAAATTAAATGTCCCTCAAAAAAGTTTAAACGAGTTCCATAATGAAAGAAAAAAACCTCGCCAAACACATGAATTGATACACCTATTTAAACATGAGGGTTT
>NW_021260188.1:0-576 GCF_002162155.2 Triticum dicoccoides | reverse complement strand
CCCTTAGCCCCAATGAAGTTCCACTGAGATCAATGTTGGTGCAGTTCTGATAACAAAAAAAAATAGAGAAGAAATCACCCCCTTCTCCCCAGTCATTTGTACTGAACACATATTTTCAGAACAAAATTCATGAGCGGCATGTTGTGCTATCACATCAAAATTGCTAGCCATCAAGGATAACTATGAGCGTGCGATGGTTCTAAAATCGGCGACGCATGACCAAAACGGCTAAAATCGAAACGTGGCGGGATAACAAAAACATATGAAAATAATAATTGTTTAGCATGCACTAAGACCGAGAACGGCGCAGAGGCGGCAAAAATTGCTCAATACCTGGATCTACGAGCAACACTGATACCCCCCCCACCCCACCCCGACCAATGTTTGACTGATTGCGAGACCGGCGAGAGTCTCCGCCGACCTCCTGTCCATACCACCCCTCTCCTACCTACCGTCATTCCCGGGCAACACGAATCCCTCCTACCAACACTACTCGTCGGCACCTCTCCGTGCTCCATGGAATCTAACCAGCCCCTGGCGCTGATTCACCGACGAGGCACCCCTCTTCCTCCACCG
>NW_021260187.1:0-1897 GCF_002162155.2 Triticum dicoccoides | reverse complement strand
TTCCTCGCCCCCTCCTTTTGCCACCGCCCTTTCGCCACCGCCACCGCCACCGCCCCCCTTCTTCACTTAATTAATTTGTTTTTACTACATGTTTTCAGGACTGACATAATGGCGGACGATAGAGCTGACCCGATTATGGACAACTATGATCCGGACGGTGAAGCACATATGTTCGGCATCATAAACGGCGATATTCTATATGTGCCGACCGGACAAGAAGAAGATGATATCTCTTCTTATCTGAACCTTGACGGTGAAGATGAAGGGCGCCGTCAGCAAGATGATGCCGAACAAACGTCGATAAACGACGATCTTCAAATGGAAGTAGCAACCACCTCCGGCGCCGAGGTATATATATACATTGAGCCTCTGGTGATACAAACTAACTGATTTGAATAAATATGTGTGGACTAACGCGCGCGACTCTCTTTCTTATTTTAGCTCTCGGCCGGATCGTCGAAACAATCGAGTACGTCGTCAAAGCGTGGCGCAACCAAGACGATGAAACAAGGAGAAACATGCACCATCGAGGTTGTCGACAGTGCAACCGGCAGGCCGCTGGAGCCCCGCAAGAACGCCACCAAGTTTGTCAACCAATGCGGAGCAATTGTTAGAGACAACGTCTCGATCACCGTCCAGGAGTGGAATAAGCCAAAGAAGGCACGAATTGCTGGTTTCACTTTTGTCGATAAGAGAAAAAAAAAGATTGCTTCAAGAAGCTTATGGAACATTTCGTTCTACCTCCGGAATACAACAAATTCGATGAGGAGGGTAACAAGATTGAGGAAAACAAGGAGAGGAGGAGGCTAGTCAAACAGTTCGCTCTTCATAAGATGGCCGACGCATTCCGGAAATTCAAGCAAAATCTAGCCCATGACTTTGTCAAGCAGAACAAGACTCCGGATTTCAAAAGGACAATATGAGAAACTGAAACATGATTGGCCAGAATTTGTGAAGCAAAAGAAATCGGAGCAGTTCATTCAAATATCGAAAAAAATAAGGAAAATGCGGCTAAGAAGGAGTACAATCATATTATGGGGCCAGGAGGGTATCGCCTTTGGGAGCCTAGGTGGGAGAAGATGGAGAACGAGCTGAGGGCGCGAGGAATCCGTCCAGGTACGGAGGGATGGGACCCAAGGGCCAAAAGCTGGTGGTACGGGCATGGGGGAACGCTGAACCCGGAGACAGGGGAGTGTGTTTACCGGGGCAAAATAATTAAACCCACCCAAGCCCTTATTGACGCAATGAGGAATGCTCAAGAGGGGAAGATCAAGTTCAACAGAGAGAACGACGCGCTGACAAAAGCCCTCGGGAATCCTGAACACGGAGGACGTGTACGAGGCATGGGGCACATTTCGTGGAAAATAGGGTTCCCCCAGAATGATGACCCGTACGGTTACAGAAGCCGGAAGAGAAAGATGGATCGGGAAGCAGATGTTGTGGCGCGGCTGGCATCGGAAATGGATGTGATGAAGAAAACCGTGAGTGTACTAGTAGCCGAACGAGATGCAGCTCGGGCGCAGCATGAAGATCATCCAGCGGATCTCAGAAGCCAGCAGCGGAGAAGCAGTGTGGCTTCCACGGAGGCCCCACCGGCTGGTGCAGATGCACCGACGATCGAAATTACTGCACCGGAGCCTCTGGTGGTCGAAATTACTGCACCGGAGCCTCTGGTGGTCGAAATTACTGCACCGGAGCCTCCTCGCTACCCCGTGGACGATATAAAGGAGATGAAAGAATGTCATCTGTATTATCCTATCGGGAACATGTCCATGAAGGTAGCCATCGGCAGTGCTTTACCATGTTTACCTGGAGCACTCCACCACAACAACCCCATTCAAGATGGCTATGCTCGTGTCACGGTGGAGGACATAGTCCAAGGGTTTGAGGACCTGGA
>NW_021260186.1:0-2957 GCF_002162155.2 Triticum dicoccoides | reverse complement strand
GGGCTCCAACACGCTCTTTGAAAAAAAAGGTGGCACAGCTTTGGATATACGTGATGTGGCGGCATCATACAGTAGCATCGTTCGCTATAGTTGTAGTACACTCCTACTAGGATGACAACTCCTATAAAACCTTGCGCTTGGATATTTGCCTCTTCAGGAGGTTCAACAGTTCGTACTCGTGTGAACCTTGCACTTGGCTCTTCGCCTCTTCGGAAGGTCCAACAATGATGATACTATAGTACAATATGCTTTTGGCAATCTGACACCGATTGAACTGCTGCACGTCCACCGCTAGGGCGAGGGTGAGGGCGAGGGATAGGGAGAGGGAGGGAGAGGGAGAGGGCCTGTAGTCAAAACCCTCTCCTCGTCCTGTGAACCACCACGCGCGTGGGCGAGGGAGAGGCGTAGTAAGCAAGCTTCTCCTCGTTCGGCGAGTTGACGGGACACATCAAAGGAGTACTAGTACTACTACGTCCTTTCCGATTAATATGGCTTAATTTGAAACGAGAAAAATACATTGGCAGTCAACGTATGTAACAATACGCTCTTTACAGTCACTATATATAGTTTTGCGGCGATTATACGATCACTAGCTCATCGTAGAGCACCCTATTGCACCCCACTGACCGGCCACATAGTCGACGTGGCACTTTGTTGACTGGTTAAATTGTCATCTGGTTTTTGGGTCCCACCTGTCAGTTGGTAGAGCAAAGAAATCAGTTAAACAAAACTTTACGCAGGCGCGACACGAGTCCAACCCTTGCGCGCGAACCGCCCTGGCTGTGTATGTGAGGGCATGCACGTGACCTCCCTCGGTCTTCCAACAAAGAGTGTACATCGGCTACAAAACAAAGAGTGTGGTACATAATGTACATCTATACTTCCAATGCATTTAGCCTTTAATCTAAATTGATATTGATTGACTAATGCACCAACTTGTGTTGTAGGTATAGGCTACATGTCTATCCTTAATTACAGCATGCAACAACCTTCATTTAATCTTCTTATCTCAATGGTCGCATGCACACATAAGTCTGCTACTACTACTTTTGGGCGTTAATTATGCCTTGGTCAATGTGTAAGGCTGGTCATAGTGGGAGTAACATAGGTAGTAACATAGATGCCACATAAGCAAAAATGTTGATGTGGCAAGTAGTTAATGAGGAGAGAGGCAAATAGAGTAACCTAATATGTTACCATCACATAGCGCTTTCCAATGCAAAATGAGTCTACAAGACAATGAATGAACATGTGTATGTTACTACACATATGACACTTCCCACTATAAGGGTAGTAACATAGAGTAGTAACCTGTGTATGTTACTACTCTAAGTTACTCCCCACTATGACCAGCCTAAATCTCTAAATGTACAGTCTTTCACGGACGTAGGGTGTAGGTTGAGCACTTGAGCGTGAGCTGCGTGTGTTGCGTCGTGTGCTGTGTGCCGCATGGGTGCGTGAGTCCATGTGTACGTGTGAGTGTTGCATGTTGCATGCATGGGGCTTACTCCCTGCCATTGACATGTTCATATTTCAAGCTTCCTCTGTTCCCTTCATATGGTGATACTCCCTCTGTTCCCAAATAGTATGGAGTAAAAGCCTACCTCTGTTCCCAAATACGGAGTATTTGTCTTTCTACAGATTTCAACAAGTGACTAGGTACGGAGCAAAATGAGTGAAGTGGGCGTACAGGCATAGGGATACCGTCGAAAGGAAGTCCCCGAGATCCATTATTCTCCATCTCGGTCAGAGAGAACTATTCAACTAGTCTTCGCAGTGAAGTGACAATACACACTGCAGCAGATGGGACACGTAATTAATAAGCTGAACCAGCGTGTTGTTGTTACTAAATCAGCCTTACCCAGTACTACCATCATGTTTGCCAGTAGAGCACGCTTCCGCAAATACGCCTACGCACCTCTGTCCTCCATTAACTGACATATGGGCCCTCTTGTGGTAGACCCACATGTCATCAGTGTAACTATTTACACTCTGAAGGATGGTATATCCTGGTAGTAGTACTAGTAGAATTGAGATTTAGTGCACTTTCTTCCCCGTCTTCCACTCTTCTTCCTCCTCTCTTCTTCTTCCTCCTCTCTTCCCCATTGTCGGTCGCACACCATTTACCCCCGCTCACTGCTCGCCCGCCCGCGCCATCTTCCTTGGTAGCTCGCACGTACCATATCCCCCCGCTCACTGCTCGACTACACGAGGAGAAGCTTCTTCGCTTGCCCGCCCGAATCCACTTCCCCGCTGGCTCGCAGGCACCGGAAACCCCAATGGCAGAACCGGCTGACACACAGAGCCGCGATTGGAATTCCCTCCCCAATGTTCTCTTGGAGCAGATTTGTAGTCGTATGGACCTACTCAGCACCGTCCGTCTAGCCGCATGCTCGGTGTCTTTGTACCCTCTACTCGTCTATAACCGGCCGGATCTTTTCAAGACACCCTGCTTGCTGATGCCCGATCCTCGCAGGTGGCCCAGGCATCGACTTGACAATCCTACGGAGGTTGCTGTGGTGCCCCTCGACATGCTACCACTACCCGTCCACCTGTCCTTCATGCGCGGCCACTACTGGGCGGGCATGAAGGCCAACTGGATCGTCTTCATCCACCACACCGGTAGTCCGTGGCGTCTCGTGGATATCTACACCCAGCGAGAGATCATCCTTCCATCGTTGGATACCGCCGACATCGAGCCTCGTGGCCCGCCGGACACTCCTGCCTACTACGCACGAGACACGTCAAGCTTTTGGCTCGACCTCTGTTTGCAGAAAGTTGTAATCTGCAAAGTGCCCATACCATCAGAAGACTACATGGATTACAAGCTCATTGCCTTGTTCAACAAGGTATTAGTCTATCTGGAATCCGGTCGCCATACATGGTTATGGCTCATCATCATTCCTGTTGAGGCAACATTTCTGTCTGATGCTATAGTGCACGGTGGCATCGTTTAC
>NW_021260185.1:0-1154 GCF_002162155.2 Triticum dicoccoides | reverse complement strand
GTAACATGGTAGACCTTCTTTCAAGCCAATTAACATGTGTTCAGGAAACATTTTTTTCCAAAAAGTAAGGCGATAGACCTTCTGTTAACATGTGTTCCAAAAACAAGTACTCCTGCAAGACCCAGATGTTAATTCGAGAACAAGTACCTCGAGGTTAATTTGACAGACATGCCTTATAGGTTGACAAAAGTCATATCCCTTTTTTTGGAAAGATGTCGTGAAGTAACGTGATAGACCTTTTTTCAAGTCAATTAACATGTGTTCAATTTTTTTATCAAAAAGTAACGCGATAGACCTTCGATTAACATGTGTTAAAAAAACAAGTACTCCTGCAAGACCCAGAGGTTAATTCGAGAACAAGTACCTCGAGGTTAATTTGACAGACATGCCTTATAGGTTGACAAAATTCATATCACTTTTTTGGAAAGATGTCGTGAAGTAACAGGGTAGACCTTCTTTCAAGCCAATTAACATGTGTTCAGAAAACATTTTTTCCAAAAAGTAAGGCGATAGACCTTCTGTTAACATGTGTTCAAAAAACAAGTACTCCACAAAGACCGAGATGTTAATTCGAGAACAAGTACCTCGAAGTTAATTTGACAGACATGCCTTATAGGTTGACAAAAGTCATATCCCTTTTTTGGAAAGAAGTCGTGAAGTAACATGATAGACCTTTTTTCAAGCCAATTAACATGTTTCAAAAAACAAAAATTATCAAAAAGTAACGTGATAGACCTTCGATTAACATGTGTTCAAATAACAAGTACTCCAAAAAGACCCAGAGGTTAATTCGAGAACAAGTACCTCGAGGTTAATTTCACAGACATGCCTTATACATTGACAAAAGTCATATCACTTTTTTTGGAAAGATGTTGTGAAGTAACACGATAGACCTTCTTTCAAGCTAATTAACATGTGTTCAGAAAACAATTTTTTTCAAAAAGTAAGGCGATAGACCTTCTGTTAACATGTGTTCAAAAAACAAGTACTCCTGCAAGACCCAGATGTTAATTCGAGAACAAGTACCTCGAGGTTAATTTGACAGACATGCCTTATAGGTTGACAAAAGTCATATTCCTTTTTTTGGAAAGAAGTCGTGAAGTAACATGATAGACCTTCTTTCCAGCCAATTAACATGTGTTCAAAAAACAAAA
>NW_021260184.1:0-1338 GCF_002162155.2 Triticum dicoccoides | reverse complement strand
GTGTTGATGAGGACATGACTACCTTGGATATGACCAAAAATATTGCATATATGCATATTTGTCAGGTGATTTCTAGTGCAAACTATTCAATAATCTATTTGTGTTATCCAGAACAAAAATACTTCACACACTTTTGTGTTTTGTCTAATTGCAGGTGTATGGGACATTTGTACAATCCACATATGAAGATAAGGAAGAAAGAGATGTTTATTTGCTGTCCAAAAAGTTCTCTCACGTCACTTTTGGCCCAAGAGAAGATAGAGTCCAAGTCTCTCACGTTCTGGATTCAGATTCGGACTGCACAGACATATCTGACTCAAAACGGACACAAGTTTTTCATACGGACTCCGAATTGCGTGATTCTTTTTTTGTTGGAAACTAGATTTCGTGCACTTTCCAACCCAAGTGGAATCACCTTCAAATTAGTCCGGAGCGTTGAGTTGTGGATGAAACAATCTGATGCTGCAGCAGAATCCGAGTCAAACTACAAGTCCAAAGGTGTTACATCACCTCCACTTGGGCCCATTGGCCTTGTACGACCTAGATTTAGTTTTAGGCTGCCTTGGGACGTCCTCCCACCTCCTTGGCCGCCACCCCTTGCTCCTACATAAGTAGATCCATCTAGTAGCTTTTCCTTGGGATTTGTTTAGTTAAAAGTTAGCCATTGCAACTTCGTGTACTTCGTTTGTGTCCAACGACCAGACCAAGACCGCTTACGGATCCCCACCTTTATCAATACTTCATATATATTCGCAATATTCAGATTGCTTTTATCATATTCTTGCTCGTTCTTCGATTGCTTGGAGGAATAGACCTTCGTGGTCAGGTTGATCGTGCTCCGGCGTGGTCAATAACCTCAGGAGATTGGTTTAGCGATTGCTAAGGCGCAACGTCGTGCACGTTTGTAGTCGGATCGTCAAAGTCGTCTCCACCAAATCGGTAGTATCATCTCATCGAAAGATCGGGACACCCTGACTCTATCAAGTGGTATCAGTTTTCAGGTTGCTCGGTGAGAATTTCCAGTTTTCCTAGATTAGATTTATTTTCTTACCTATTGTCCAAGAAAAAGCCACAAAAAAGAGTTAGATCTATTCATCCTTGGTCCAAGCCAGTCTGAGCCTTTGCAATTTTCTTTTCATTGCTTGCATAGTTGAATTATCGGTTGCATCATCGTGTCGAGTTGCTGGTCTTAGTGTCTAGTTCGTTTAGAGTTTCGAGTTCTGTTCACATTAGTCACGCCACCGCTGCATCATTATCTCTTCCGCTGTCCACCACCCATCCATCAATTTCCACCACGTGCTACCCATCATTCATTGTCATAATAATAGTTGAGATCGT
>NW_021260183.1:0-862 GCF_002162155.2 Triticum dicoccoides | reverse complement strand
ATTTCATCCTGATAAGCTCAAACTCAAATCGGAGAAGTGCGTCTTCATAGGATATCCAGAGGAAACTATTGGATACACCTTCTACCACAGATCCGAAGGCAAGACTTTTTTTGCTAAATTCGGAAACTTTCTGGAGAAGGGGTTTCTCTTGAAAGAAGTGAGTGGGAGGAAAGTAGAACTTGACGAGGTAACTGTACCTGCTCCCTTATTGGAAAGTAGTACATCACAGAAAACTGTTTTTTGTGACACCTACACCAGTTAGTGAGGAAGCTAATGATGATGATCATGAAACTTCAGAACAAGATACTACTGAACCTCGTAGATCAACCAGAGTAAGATCCGCGCCAGAGTGGTACGGTAATCCTGTTCTGAAAGTCATGCTACTAGATCATGATGAAACCTACGAACTATGAAGAAGCGATGATGAGCCCAGATTCCGCAAAGTGGCTTGAAGCCATGAAATCTGAGATGGGATCCATGTATGAGAACAAAGTATGGACTTTGGTTGACTTGCCCGATGATCGGCAAGCAATTGAGAATAAATGGATCTTTAAGAAGAAGACTGACGCTGATGGTAATGTTACTGTCTACAAAGCTTGACTTGTCGCAAAAGGTTTTCGGCAAGTTCAAGGGATTGACTACGATGAGACCTTCTCACCCGTAGCGATGCTTAAGTCCGTCCGAATCATGTTAGCAATTGCCGCATTTTATGATTATGAAATTTGGCAGATGGATGTCAAAACTGCATTCCTGAATGGATTTCTGGAAGAAGAGTTGTATATGATGCAACCGGAAGGTTTTGTCGATCCAAAGGGAGCTAACAAAGTGTGCAAGCTCCAGCGATCCATTTATGGACTGGTGC
>NW_021260182.1:0-2696 GCF_002162155.2 Triticum dicoccoides | reverse complement strand
GCAAAGCAAACTATACAGAGAGCAACGCTCGGTAAAGCTAAGTATTACCGAGGGTCGATACTTGGCTCTCGTTAAATACTATGTCAACTTTCTTTTTTTAATGTTTGTTTTTTGGCTCTCTCCTTTTGTGTATAATATTTCATGTGATTTAATAACTAAAATATCACTTACCACTACCCCCTCAGTGCCGGTCAACGCCATAGACCGTCAGGGCACCGGATGACCTCTCGTCCGGGAAGCCGCACGAGGGGGGTTCCAGCAGCCGCCCCAACATCCGTGTGGCCTAGGAATACGTAAAAAAGGGTGGTCTGGTGTCTGAGTAACCAGTGCACAACACTGACGTGGCATATGCCTCACGTACCGGACAGACGGGCGGGAACGTCGATCACTGGATGCGTGTTGTCCCCTAGATCGGGCCGACGATGGGCGATCATGTGAGGGGATGTGTCGTGGAATCGTCACGGCAGATGTCCTAGTGAAAAGGACTTAGTCGTAAGGCCAGCGCATCTATGTAGTAGCTTGAGAGGGGTTGATCGGAATCGAGAGACGCGACACAAGACAAGGGTTTAGACAGCTTCGGGCCTCGGGAAACATCATCTGGTAATAACCCTACATGTTGTTTGTGGCTAGGTCTCATTATGATCATGAGAGAGTCGCCGCAGTAAGCCGGCTCTCCCTTTGTGTCTAGCCCTAGATATTGTTTCTTGTCCTCCTCCCTCTTTGGGGAGCCCTGCCCCTCCTTATATATGTTGGAGGGGCGGTTTACATGACTAGTCCTAGTTGGATTAGGATTACTCTA
This sequence comes from Triticum dicoccoides, assembly GCF_002162155.2. Lineage (NCBI taxonomy): Eukaryota > Viridiplantae > Streptophyta > Magnoliopsida > Poales > Poaceae > Triticum > Triticum dicoccoides. The sequence goes on along the minus strand of NW_021260182.1, from coordinate 1,897 downwards.
TTACAAGTGAAGTCCTAGTCTTGCTTCCTTTGTAGGAGAATATTCCTTGTGCTTTCCTCATAAACCGGCCCACCATAACATGAACCGGCCTTCTGGGCCACCGGGTTTTGTCGTTCCTCTGACCCACACACCGGGTCACCCATGAGACTCCAGGCTCGGGTGGGTCACTTAGTGAGTCGTCCTGTCTGGCCGGGTTATAATTCCGGCCGGGTTACACCACAGAGTATATCCCCGACATTAGCCCCCGGTTTAATTTGGATTTATCCATGTTAAACTGATCTGCAACATAAACACAAGAACAAACTTGGCGGCTTGTGCTCCGGGTTAAATATTCTTATAAACCGGCACTTGATCATCCTTAAATTCTTGTCATTTCTTCCTTCTAAAAAATCAGAGTCAATAGACCAGCTTCATAATCAATTTGCTTGTAGAAGATATTTTGTAAATAAAGAATCCATTTGAATCGGCCTTCAATGCTCTGAGCTCACAAAAATATTGGTCTTCAAATATTCAACTGATATTCAGCCGGTTTGAAAATGTAGAACTTGCCGATCTATGATTTCCAAAATCGCAGGGTTATAAAAACTGATAATTTCGGGTCATGATTGTTTCCAACGCCGGTTCATGATTGTTGCCAATGCCGGTTCATGATTGTTGTAGACACCGGGTTATAATGATTGGTGATGCCGGGTCATATTGAAAATCGGAAGATATTTCTCCCTTATATCCATACTAGTAAGCTTGCACGTGCAACCATATTAGTAAGCTTGCACGTGCAACGCACGTCTCCGCTAATGCTCTTTTCAAAGATTCGTCCACTCCCAATCAAATATACCTTGTGTGCATGTCTCATACTCACGTATACTTATGTTGTTGATGGTAGTATAAGATGACATACATTAAAAACAGCCAACGCCGCCGGAGACAACTACCCTACTATCTACACGCTTCAAGCACAGATCTGAGGTCCCCCCACTCCCCTGTCGCTGAAGTAGCGGCTAGAGAGGGAGGGAACCGTCGATCCAGCCGTCGGCGAAGCGAGGGATGGAGGGGAACCTCCTTTTCGCCTCTCCTGTCACTATAGCACGGGGGAGGGTCAGTCCCAACCAAGAAAGCTCCAGGTGCTCGCCTCTTTGACGAATACCGTTGAGTTTCTTTCTTTGTATTGCTATGTTATATTAGGTTTATGAAAGTCAAACTTCAGCTCAAAAAAGTCAAAATTTGATCAAACTCATAGAAATAAATTAACATCCAACAATACCCTAGATATTGTGCCATCCTTGTAATTCCCAAAACAGACAAACGCCCGCTTCTCCTCTCGCATGCCATCTGTTAGCCACAAATGCTCATGTGTGAGAGAGATGTTGGAGGCACAGCGCCACTGCTCACGCCTCTCCCTCTGCACCTTCTATGCCATTGAATTTCAAAGCCATCCACAAGATCACCTAGGTGCCTCACCACCAACCAAGTCTCCAGGAGCTTGTTGATGTCGTCTCCGAGCTAGTGCCACTTTGGGCCACCGAAATCAGTCGAGGTAAGCTTGCGGTAGGCCTAGTCCGAGAGAACAAGCAAGGGTTTGTAGTACTCATCTTTACAGAAGCTCAGAAATGCCTGAATAGTCTCATAAACAAAATCATGCATGGCAATAAAATTGTCCCGGTGACAAAAAATGCCAATGTAAATAAGTGAACGAATGTGTTCATCATTAGTTGTTGGTGTCACATTTTCCTGTAAAAATAATAAATATGTAAGAATGTGAGCACATGGTTGTCAGTGCCAAAAAAATATATTTTATGTGTGAAGAAACGACACCCACAGGGCGTCTCCTATAATTGTGATCAAATTAACTTGAGGATCTTGCAGCATCTTCAAAATGACCCCTTGCGTTCACCCTCCC
>NW_021260181.1:0-1377 GCF_002162155.2 Triticum dicoccoides | reverse complement strand
GGGGGAGAAGATCGCCCGCTCCTTCCGCAGCGCCGCGAGCCTCTGCGCCTCGGCCGACTTCACGCCCTTTCCCTTGTCGGCTTTCGGAGCCATGGCGGAGGTGGTGGGGGAGGTCGACGGCGTTGGTGATGCTGGTGGCAATGGGGGGCGGAGCGCTGCTCTCTCGGCTTCGAGAAGAAGGGAGGGAGCGGTGGAGGATCGTGAAGATGGAGTAGCAGCAACCGGCAAGGGGGAACGAACTGCCCCTGTTTCCTCTGCTTATAAAGAGGGACGGGGCGGACGTTTCGGCCTTCCGAATAAACAACCACCCACGATCTCTCCCACGATGCCGCATTCAACGCGTGCCGTTATGGGAGAGCGCGGTGGATACGGAGCGAGATTCGGTGTGGCCCAGTCCGCGTGTGCCCGTGCCCTGTCTTGGGCCTGGCCCAACAGCGCTCGGCACCGTGTCTGGCCCAGGCCCGGGGGCTCTTGTCGGTGTACTAGAATAGGGGTATCCTAGTACCCCGAACTTGTGCACGGGCAGTTGCAGCACCCCGCGGCAAGGCTTGCCGGGCGAACGCCAAGATCCTCCATGGTTCACTTGGAGCCATTCAAGAACAAAGTATTTAAGCTCAGGAGACAAGGTCCCGGCAAGAGGAGCTTGCCGGGAAGGCCAACCAAGGCACTCCAAGGAACTTGCCGCGATGCGCCACGCGCTCCGGCAAGGCAACAAGGCCCCGGCAAGAGGAGCTTGCCGGGAAGACCAACCAAGGTACCTCGGGGCCCGGTGAGCGACAAGCCTCCGGACCCGACAAGATAACAGCAGCGGCAAGGCGCTTGCCGCGGCAGGCGGCCACTCTGTGCCCACGCTCCAGCGCATCCGCCAACGTGTCGCTCTGGGGGCCTCTCCAGGCGCGCGTGGCGGGAGGCTGTGCAGCCAGCGGTGCGTAGTGGCATGCGAAGCTGACAAGATCGCCATCGTGGCGAACGGTGGCGCCCCTAACAGTCCTTTTCTGCACTGTTTGGGCGACTCAGACGGGCATTTAATGCCCTTGTCCCCTGCCGTCAGAGTTAGGTAGGGTGTACTGTACAAGTAACTGTACCAACCACCTCACTTTTTACATTTGTACCCTCCTCTGCGTTGCCACCTGTCGGTGACCCCTTTGGCGTATAAAAGGAGGCCCATGTGCAACGTAGAGGGGGTTCGGGGTTCGGTTCGACTCATTCGTGAGCCAGAAAACACTACGCTCTCTCTCTCTCTAGAGCAAGAACATAATACAACCAAACAAGCAGCAGTAGGAGTATTATGTCTCCGGAGAGCTCCGAAGCTAGGTAAACTGCTCGTGTGCTTCGCCTCGATCTGCTCTTCGTGCGATCTCCGCCCCCTGCCGAACC
>NW_021260180.1:0-5096 GCF_002162155.2 Triticum dicoccoides | reverse complement strand
CTAGCAGCAGCCAGCACTTCTGAATCTAATCTTTCTTGGGCAAGCTCGGCTACTTGTTGTTAGTCATTCACTAAAAGATCCTCAACAGACTGCATGCATCTAGTATTAAATTTCTTGGACGGATCATCTCTTTTAGCAAAGGACTGTAATAATTAACTAACTGAAAATTTGACATTCTGGACTATGCTTGGCTCTGGTTTTGTGAAATCTCATCTCTTTTCTAGTGCCATGACTAGTCATGAATTTTATTTTACTTTCCCCACTTTATAACATTCAGAAATTGTTTACTAGCTCAAGCTTCTCCTTTGCACTTTATCACTTCAATCTGCTGCTACCTCAAGCTTCTCGTTTACACTTGTGCCAAGTAGCATTTTTTTCCTTGTATAATTATATGGTGGTTGACTGAGCTGCTACTTTTTCCTTGTAGAAGATCGTAGGTCGAGTGGGAGGGATCCAGTTGCGATGACACCGAATCACTAGCAAGGCAGCTGCCTAGAATAATAGGTATTTTTGTTACGCTTTCAGTTCGTGTCAGTAGGGAGATATAATGTTTTACAATCTTTCTGGTTATATTGGAGTTAGGTTTTTTGAATATGAGTAGCAGTGACTTGGATATACCTTATGGAGTTGTAACAGTTCCTCTTGGTGCTTAGGTGCATTTTCTTTGTGTAACTTGGTTTAAAAATGTGATTTGGTCTTTTGTGGCATTTGGATGCCTAAATCCCATTTTCTTAATCATATTGCTTGGAAACTTTTGGTTATCTCCTCGCAGTGATGAAATAATTTATATGTACTGCACTTTTTTCATAATTAGGTAATAACGTTGGTTACAGTTTTGGTAGTTCAAACGGAATGTATCTCATTTTGTAGACAGATTATTTTCTGGAATATCATATATTCAAATTTGTAATGAATGATGGCTTCTACCTGAATTGGTAGACTCTGTGGTGTTAGTTTGTTCTAAATACAGTAAGATAATTTTAACAACTGTAGAACATGTTGAGATTTGCAACTTTTTTGTGACATCAACCAATAGTACTGTCACTGGGTTATCCTATTTTATATTTTTAATTACTAACTTAAGTTTGAGTAAACAGTGGCAGTGAAGTCCTCATAATAATCAGGCGGATGTTAACTTTCTAATGTCCCCAGAAGTTAACTAAGATTGTGGTGCTAGTAGAGGCACATTGTGGCCTTTTCATCCATATGAAAGTAGAGGCACATTGTGGTGCTAGTTTGCTGGGTTTTGTCTCCGACCATCGTGTCGTGATGATATTGCAGGTACCCCGAGAGGCCCTTGAGTTTGCCGGAATGCCGATTAACTTCCGTTCCGGCAAATTCGGGTACTCCATATGTCCTATTTTCAGTAAAGGTCATGCTGAAATTTTCCGTGAATTTTAGCATGACTTTGCTAAAAATAGGACATATGGGGTACTTGTGACTAATGCATGGGCCGGGGTATCTTAGTAGTTAATTAAGTAGGATCAAGTGCCCCGGCGTACTTGTGACTAATGCATGGCTTTTAGGGTGCCTCGGTGTCGATAAAAACCGAAATGATGAAAGGTTAGGCTTTTAGGGTGCCTCGGCGTCGAAAAACCCTCAATGATAAAAGCTTAGATTTTAGGATGCCTCGGTGTCGACAAACCCTAAATGATGATACCATGATCTTGTTCCTTGACAATAACCAACTTTTTGACCAAACTTTGTTTCTATTTAGAGAGAAACATGGCCCACAACGATGAGGCCGGGGGTTCGGGCGGCAAGGCATTCTGGGAGCTGTCCCAGGAGATGGAGGAACAACCTCACTTGTATGAGGCCGCCGCCTTCCCCACCGATCCTGAGACCACGGATGGTGCCGCCGAGGATGACCACACTGATGCCACCACTGATGGTGCCGCCGAGGATGCCACCACTGATGATGGCGGCGCACGCACAGATGGCAGCCAACCGAAGAGGCAACGGAAGGACCGGCGCCCGATCGTGCTCCGCACCCTCAAGGAGGAAGTTACTGAAGTGGACTCCAATGGGAATCCAACGGCGCCCGAACGAATAGTCAAGGGGTACTCGCTTCAGCTCGGGTGCATTGTCCGGAGCACCGTCTCGATCAACACCGAGAACCTGAGGCATCCTGACCGAGGGAATTTGCGCAACCTCCTCTTCACGAAGCTGCACGAACGATACAAGTTCCCCGCTGAATTTGAAAACACAAGCCTCAAAGGGCATAAAGTGAACAATGCTGCCCTCACGAAGATGAGCAAGGCCCTGTCTACTTGGAAAAGCAATGTGAAGAGAATGATCGAGAAAGGTGAGAGTTATCAGAAGATCAAGGAGAAAAATCCTTTGATCACCGAAGATGACTACAACGACTTCAAGATCAATTGCTCGAGCACCGCAAGCTCCCAATCAAGTGAGTGGGGGAAACAAATGCGGGAGCTGAACATAGGGGAACACACACTCGGTCCCGGCGGTTACAGAGTGGCGGAGCCTATATGGGACAAGGAGGAGGCGGACTGTGCCGAGCAAGGCCTACCGCCCCTCTTCGATAAATACGGTGACAAGCAGACCAGGAACTTTGTCAGGGCCCGGTACAAGAAGGACCCGAAAACAAAGGAGCTTACCACGGATCCGAAGACCAGGCAGCTTGAGCTTGTTCTGGTAAGGAATACACCCTCGCGTAATTAGCTCCATATGGTTGCATTCTAATTAATGAAGCCGAATTTCTAAATGGTTCACATTCCTTCCGCAGGCGACTGAAAGCAGTAGCGCGGGGTCGACTAAGAGCAACCCTTGGGACACCACTCTAAATAGGGGGTTGAATGTAATGAAGAACAAGGATAAGCTCAGTAAGCCGACGTCAGCTGGTCGTGTGGCCGGCAAAGGCTTGTCGACAAAATGGGGGTCATACTACACCGCTGGTGTGCGGAAGGAGAAAAAGACCAGCTCAGAAAGCCAGGCGCGAGAGGTTCAAGAACTCAAGGCACAGGTGGCGCGGATTCCGGAGATTGTCCAAGAGCAAGTGGAACAACGACTCGGAGCGACGATCACCGCCCTTTTGCCTACCTTGATCTCGGGGTTGAGTGCGTGGATTGCGGGCGGCCAACAGGGGCCGCCCCCGATTCCTAGCTTCACGGCCAGCAACTCGCATAATGCGATGGCGGGGCCATTGGTGCCTCCGGCGGAGGCGGCATTGGTGTCTCCGACGCCGGCACGGGAGCTTAATGCACCCGGGTGTACGCCGACCGGCACCTCTTCAGCAAGCGGCCCCTCCGTCAACTGCACGCCCGCCGTTGGCGGTGCGTCGACATTAGCCGAGCTCGACGCCATCATCACGGTAACTAATTAAGCCTCTCTCGGCCGAGGACTTCATCTCCTTGCCTTTGACTGGGCATCCCTGACGCCCTACATGTTTTCGCAGGGCGCCGCCGACGTTCCGTGCACTCTCCTCCACTTCGTGAACAACGAGTTGGTCGATGTCGCCAAGGGCAAAATCGTTCAACCGGGCAACCCCTTGTTCCACGGTACCCAGATGCCACCCAACTTGTTTAGGGTTCAACTGGTTCGGGTGCTGCCAGGCTGCGACGACTTGTTACCTCCGATTCGACCCGTCGGGGCCAACGATGAAGACGTGATGACCCTCAGCGCCTGCCTGAGCTGGCCCCTGCTTTGGCCGAAGAGCCAGATTCGTTTGGGGGCGGGGGAGACCACCCCAAAGACAACACCGCCAGTCGTGTCGGCGCCAAGTCGGCCCCATGGCAAGACAGCCGTAACGGTGCCGGACATCCCTATGCCACTGGATCCAAACATGCATATGGAACAGGATCAGAACGACGACGACGACGACGATGATACATTTGGCAACGTCGATCAGTACTTTGCTGATCATGGGTACGATGGCGACTTCATGGGGCCTCCTTCTCAAGAACCAAACCCAACAAAAGACGTGTGCGATCTAGCTGGTACCGCGGAGAAGCCAAGTTGCAACAGGCGCCGTCTGGCGTTCAGCTCTCAGGAGACGCCTCCAGCTACCGACTTCACCGAGCCTCAGATAGGCGAGGTGCAAAATATTATCAGCCCCAACACACTCAAGAAGGCGGTCAGTGAGCAGAACTCGGTCCCATTACAGGAGAAGAAGAAGGCACGCAAAAGAAAGACTAAGAAGGGTGCAAGCCAGCCGGCACCGAGTACGATCCGTGCTCAGGACGGGCCACCTTCACCGCAAGATATCTCGAGGAGGGTGCATGTGGCGGGTAGGGCGATGCTACCGACAAATATGCTCAATGCTGCAACCGGTGCTATGCGGAGTCTGCATGACAGTGTTCTTTCTTTGGAGAAGCGGCGTCTCAGGGAGAAGGATGTGGCATACCCAGTTTTCGCGGCCAAGGTGCCAGAGGGCAAGGGCTTTGTGGATAACTCCATCGGGCGTACGATCGTCCTGCGTTTTGATGACATCCACGCTATGTTGAACCTTCATCCACTGCACTACACCTTCGTTCGGCTATTTTCGCTGAGTATGGAGATGCGGATCATTCGCGACAAGACCCCGGACATCGTGATAGTCGACCCCTTCTACATGCGTGCCAAGATCTTGGGCAGCGCTGGGGACCGGCAAGTCGTGAGTTCTTACCTCAAAGGCGTCATTCTGGCAAACCAAGATAAGGATAACTTCCTCGTGCCTTACTTTCCCGAGTAAGTCCTCCCCTCAACCGGCCCGTAACATATGAATTCTTACATTTCGATCATTTTTCTTTTAACATTCCGTGTTTTCTGCAGTGACACACGTTGCACGCTCATCCTCCTAAGCCCCAAATATTCCATGGCCACGTATTTCGACCCGGACCGTCAGTCGAACGTAGACTACACAAATGTCAAGAAGGTTCTTGATGATGTTCTCCCCGGCTACGCCAAATCTGGAGGCACCTTCACCAGGCCTATTCGTAAGTACGGCAAGCACGTGTTCTCCCACAATACGATGTTCTGCTGCGTCAAGCAGCCGCCTGGCGGTCAGAAGGGTGCCTACTACGCCATCCATCACATGCGGGCGATCGTACGGGACCATCATCAACTTCTGCTACCGAGTAAACTCAAAGATTGGGCCG
>NW_021260179.1:0-788 GCF_002162155.2 Triticum dicoccoides | reverse complement strand
TCTCTCTCCACTCGGTAGGATTTATCTCACTTAGGCGAGTACTGGACTGCAGCTAAGCCTCCGAGTCGGAGGCTGGCTCACCACTCGGTAGGATTTTCAAACACTTAGGCAAGTACTGGACTGCAGCTAAGCCCCCGAGTGGGAGGCTGGCTCACCACTCGGTAGGATTTTCAAACACTTAGGCGAGTATTGGACTGCAGCTAGGCCCCCGAGTGGGAGGATGGCTCACCACTCGGTAGGATTTTCAAACACTTAGGCGAGTACTGGACTGCAGCTAAGCCCCCGAGTGGGAGGCTGGCTCACCACTCGGTAGGATTTTCAAACACTTAGGCTAGTACTAGACTGCAGCTAAGCCCCCGAGTGGGAGGGTCGCTCTCCACTCGGTAGGATTTTCAAACACTTTGGCGAGTACAGGACTGCAGCTAAGCCCCCGAGTGGGAGGATGGCTCACCACTCGGTTGGATTTTCAAACACTTAGGCGACTACTGGACTACAGCTAAGCCCCCGAGTGGGAGGCTGGCTCACCACTCGGTAGGATTTTCAAACACTTAGGCGAGTACTGGACTGCAGCTAAGCCCCCGAGTGGGAGGCTGGCTCACCACTCGGTAGGATTTTCAAACACTTAGGCGAGTACTGGACAACAGCTAAGCCCCCGAGTGGGAGGGTCGCTGTCCACTCGGTAGGATTTTCAAACACTTAGGCGAGTACTAGACTGCAGCTAAGCCCCCGAGTGGGAGGCTGGCTCACCACTCGGTAGGATTTTCAAACACTTAGGCGAGTACTGGACT
>NW_021260178.1:0-716 GCF_002162155.2 Triticum dicoccoides | reverse complement strand
TTAGAGTTTCGAGTTCTGGTCATAAGTTGTCACGCCGCCGCCGCACCATCATCATCGCCCCTGCCATCTACCACCACCGCACCGAATCCGTATCCATATACCACCACCAATCCGTGTCCATATACCACCACCGATCCATATCCATATACTACCACCGCTACCACCACCGCTGCCATATACCACCACCATATATCCACCACCAATCCGAGTTCTTTGCTTATTAGGTTTGTTTTCGGGATCCATCTAGATTCCGATTCGTGTTTCCTTGCCGGAGTAGGTTTCGGAAAAAAAAAGAGTCGGGTAGCCACGCTCCGTTTAGGCCCAAAATTTTTCGAAAACGCATTTTTCGAAAAAAATTCTGGCTATCCTATTTTTAGGTGTTTCTGAGTGTTTTGAGACAGGTGCCATTATAGGAAGTTTTTTTTGACCCGTTTCCAGTTTTTGGGTCCGGGAAGTCGAAAAAAAAAAAATTGGTCGAAAAAAATTTCGTGCCCATCCTGTCAGTTTGAGCTAGGAAGAGTTTTGAGACACTCGCCATTATAGTGATTTTTCGCAAAAAAAAAACAGCGCAAAAAAAAGGAGCGCAAAAAAAAAAAGAGCGAAAAAAAAAATTCAGAGTGTGCTTTTCCCTTGTTTACGTGCCGCGCCGTGATTTTGTTAGTGTTCTAGGCTCGCGTCTCTAGCATAGTCTAGCCTAGGACCAGCACAGTACCGTC
>NW_021260177.1:0-1241 GCF_002162155.2 Triticum dicoccoides | reverse complement strand
CTCCATGGTGTTCCTTTGGAAATTAACTCGGATCGAGGAAGCCTTTTCACCTCTCGATTTTGGGAAAGTTTCCAAAATGCTATGGGAACCCGTCTCTCCTTTAGCACCGCTTTCCACCCTCAGTCGAGTGGTCAAGTGGAACGCGTCAACCAAGTTCTAGAAGACATGCTTCGAGCCTCTGTTATCTCATTTGGAATGGACTGGGAGAAGTGTCTTCCATTTGCCGAATTCGCTTACAACAACAGCTATCAATCTAGCTTGGGTAAAGCCCCTTTTGAAGTTCTCTATGGACGACGGTGTCGAACACCCCTTAACTGGTCAGAGACCGGGGAAAGACAATTCTTTGGCCCGGATATGATTCAGGAAGCAGAAGAACAAGTTCGCATCGTTCGTGAAAAGTTGAAAACAGCCCAATCTCGTCAAAAGAGTCAATATGACCGAAAACATAAGGCTATGACTTTTGAGGTTGACGAGAAGGCTTATCTGCGGGTCACCCCTCTGAAGGGAACCCATCGTTTCGGTATCAAAGGCAAATTGGCTCCTCGTTACATTGGACCTTTTCGCATTCTTGCCAAACGAGGAGAAGTTGCCTACCAGTTGGAACTACCTCCGCATCTCTCCAGAGTCCACGATGTCTTCCATGTTTCTCAACTCAGGCGTTGCTTCTCGGATCCTATCCGTGGAGTGGACCACGAAACGCTTGATCTCCAAGATAATCTTACATATCGAGAGTACCCCGTTCGTATCCTCGATCAGGCCGAACGTATCACCCGACGTCAGAACATCAGGTTCCTCAAAGTTCAATGGTCGCACCATTCTGAGGATGAAGCAACCTGGGAAAGGGAGGATCGTCTTCGACTTGAGTACCCCGCCTTCTTCCCGGAGGAACCCAAATCTCGGGACGAGATTCTTTTGAGTGGGGGTGAGTTGTCACACCCTAGCTAGTCATGCATCAGAGTGTGTGCATCATGTTTAAAATTCCATTTAAATTGAAATGGGGATTGTGAAACCCTCAGAATCATTTCTGAAAATGACCCAAATAAAAATTTCTCCAAAAGGGTCCAAGAAAATGCTCATGTTGATCTCTGAAAATATTGGACAGAGATAAAAATCAAACCAATATTTTTAGTGGCTCATGGACATTTATTTTGGGCATTTGGAATTAATGCATAAATATTTGCTTTGGAAATATATTTCTATATATATTAATATATGTCCAAATATTATGCCAATTATAAAGG
>NW_021260176.1:0-1195 GCF_002162155.2 Triticum dicoccoides | reverse complement strand
AGACTCATCGAGTCTAGGAAGAAAAATGAAAGTTTGCAACACAAATCGACGAGATGACGTTGCGAGATTCTCGGGAAATGAACTACGATAGCAAGCTCCAAAACATGAGCTGGTTCTGCTACAAACATGTGAACATGTTGTCCCAGACAAGCACGACCACATGGTAGTCTTATAATAAACACTACCGAGTTCTGGTTGGGAACCATCAGCGAGGATATCGAAGTTCTTTCATAAGTCCGGATTAGCTCTTATGAAGATACTCCTTCTCCTTGAACAAATCAGTCAGTGGCTTGGTGTGCTATGATATACATATGGAATGAAGATGATCAGTCTAACAGACCACAGAATTCTTCGCACGTGCATGACCGACTTGGGATGATTCCAAAGGAGCAAAAACAAACTTTCTCGAATTCACGACGGCAGCTTACATCAAAATGCACGTGAATCAAAGGAAGTCACTCCTTTCATCAAACAAGTACTTCATGAGCTAGCATGAAGAAAATGCTTTCAAAAGTTTCCAACACTAACTTAATGTTCAACAACATCATGGAGGAGATAAGGATGTTGTCAATGGACTCAACAACAACTCATCAGAATTTCCATATCACTGGACTTCCACCATCGTGTGAACACGGTGATAGCATTGTCAGACCCAAAAAATATAATGGTGTATGCTCGAGGGATCAAGCACGAGGAAGACAACATTACGAACATCGTTGGTTCTGACTTGATTTGACGATAGCCCACACACAAATCAAAGGATTGATAAGACGATAGGTCCAGCAACTGATCACAGGGACCAATCGATGAAGATATCATCTTTCTTCAACACACACTACACAAGAATATCCCTTTGGAACGAACTAAGTCAGGCAAGCTTTTATCTTCCAACCCTCCAAGTTGTCGTTTAGCTTAACCAACTAGCTCAGGGATATCTAACACCGATTCTTGGAGAGAAGGTGGTTCACAAGAAACCAACTTGATCACGAGCTCAACATAGCGGTCAGGTGACAACCTGGTAATACTTCCGAGAAGATCTTCGGAAATCACGAACCACCGGTATGTTACTAAGCTCGAGAACAATCTTGCTTTTCAGGGCAAGACGATATGATCAATAGAGCAAGGATTGAAATAATCCTAACTCATCGATCGAGGAGTGAACCAGGAGAATGGACTAGGTAGCACGATCAATCTT
>NW_021260175.1:0-12031 GCF_002162155.2 Triticum dicoccoides | reverse complement strand
GGGGATGGAGGAGAGGAACGGCTTTTACTCTACCTTCGCGTGGTGCAGTAAATATAAGGAGAATTTTGAGGATGGAGTAAAAAAAATTACTCTCTCACGCAGATAAAGGGTCGGCTAGGTGCCGGTTAGAGAAGTAAGTCCGCTTTTCTACTCCTCTAACCGGTTATAAGGGACCGGTTAGAAATGCCCTTAGGGGGATACTGGCAATGTGATGCCCCCGAGGTATAGCTACGGGGTACATAAGAGGCCCAACCACCGTAGACTGGCCCTAGCCTGCTATTTGAAGTTCACCGGCAATAGCGAACCAACCTGTGGTTGGATGGTTAGAGGGACTGTGGTATCCCCAGCCCACCAGGGTTCAAATCCTGGTGCTCGCATTTATTTCTGAATTTATTTCAGGATTTCCAGCGGTGCACATTCAGTGGGAGGAGACGTTCCCGTCGACGATGAGGTACCTACTATGACTTCGTAAATTTCAAGATGCTATGCCGGCTCAATCTTTCGTAGGTACTCATAAAGGTAGGGTGTGCGTGTGTGCGTTCATAGAGATGAGTGTATGCGCGTGTATATGAACACGTGTGTCTGTACTGATGTTAAAAAAAAGTTCACCGGCAATACATGGCACATCGCCCCTTGGGGGTACAAGACAAGCACTCTGTTACTTAAATATCTAGGTCTTCTTTATTTTACCGAAAAGGTTTCCGCCCCGCTTTATAAATAAAGCAAAGATCCACATCACCCGATACAAATGCACGCCACCACCACACACACACCCAAGGCAAGGAACAAAGGCGCTGAGCGCAGCAACACTACACCTAGCACTACTACCACGAAGAGATGAAGCTGCATACGACAAAAGTGAACTCCAAGGCGGCGCCTTCGGGAAGGAAACGACACCGGAATGCCGCCACTGCCTGATCCAAGGATCAGAGTTTCCCGCGGAGCTGCACGACGGGCTGTGAGCGCCGCGACGACGCCTTCAAGAAGGGAATGAGCTTCGCCGCCGCCGGTCCGTCCGAAGACAGAACAAGGTTTCACCCCGGCCAACACTCACCGCCACCGAACGCCACACCCCGGCTACCACGCCGCCCACGTGGCCATGGCCACATGGCATCACCAAAGCCACGGTCTCTGCCCAAGAGCACCACGCTACCGCCTTTAAGGCCGCCGCCCCGGTATCGAAGACCTTGACACCACCTCACTCGAGGACCGCCGCTACCCCGACCAGAGAGACGGGCGAAAAGGTCCCACCTTTCGCACCCCTGGGCGACCCCCAGCGTCGAGACCCAATAGGTCGGTCAGCACAGGCATCCATGGACCCGTCCTGCAATCCCGAGCGCGAGACGAGTTCGGTCCTGCAACACCGAGAGGGGGACGAGGTCAGTCCTGCTGCATCGTGCGTGAGACGAGCTTGGTCCTACTGCACTGTGCGCAAGACGAGCTCGGTCCTGCTACACCGGAGGTGAGACGCGCGATGGACCGCAGCTGGGAGAGGGCCAGCCCTTCGATGGAAGAAGCGCCCGGGCGCCGAGGAGATGGGGTGAAGGCCGAGACAGACCGAATGCAGACGAGCCGACGCCGGAGAAGCCAGCCCGCCGCCGCAGGCAGATCCGCCGAGCCACCGGGAAGCCTCCACGACACTGAGAGGCCGCCATCATGCGCCGGGCCTCCCCACGCCGCCTCCCTCGGCCGGAGCAACGGCCACACCAGACCGCCGCCCAACCCGCGTCGCCCGGCGAGCTCCAAGCGTCGGAGCCGCTGGGCACGCACCACCGAAGCCAAGCGGCGCCGGCCGACCCCCACAGCCAGATCCGGTCGGATCTAGCAGGAGGCCGTCCGCGCGCCACCTCCCGATAAGGGAGCGCCGCAGCCACCCGCCCCGCGCGGATCCAGGACGGCGGCGCGCCCCCAGCAGCCAGCCACCCCGCCGCCCCGCAAGCCCGCCGCTGTACCCCGGGGCCGCCCAGCGCCACCGCTCGAAGACGCCGCCCGCGCCAGCGCACCACGAGCAGAGGGGGAGAAAGGCCCGGCCGCCGCCGCGCCCACCGGGCTTTGCCCGACCGAGCTCGCCGGCGGCGGCAGGGAGGAGGGGAGGGAAGAGGGGGCGGAGGGGAGGGGCGGCTAGGGTTTCCCGACGGCGCGCGCGGGCGCGTCACGGGAGGGCAGGGGAGGGGATCCCATTATTCAGTATTGAGGAACAGCTCTTTATTTTAGGCATCTACCAACCGACTCCGGACCTATAAACCTAGCCATAGTTAACATACTACACCGTAGATAAAACTATGCGAGGCAAACATCCCACCTAATCCGAGTGCTTGAACCTGGATAAATCATATTTGTATGCATGGGATAGATTAAGAATATAAAAATAGACCATTGCATCTATCTTGACTATTGTTTCAGATTCATGAAATATAATACATCATGTGTCCAAGTTCTTCCTCTGCCATATATGAAGTACTCCCTCCGTTTCTAAATATAAGTCTTTGTAGAGATTTCATTATGGATCACATACGAATGTATGTAGATGCATTTTAAAGAGTAGATTCACTGATTGTGCTCCGTATGTAGTCAGGAACGGATGTATGTACGAAATCTGTCTACAGACTTAGATTTAGGAACGGAGGAAGTATAATACATCAGGAAACCACATCTATCATTCAGTCCCTCGTGGGCAATGACCTCACCCTCTGCAACTCCTTCCTCTGACATAGGTGATCATGCTGGAGCATCTCGTCGAGCAAAAAGTCATGCGCAATGCCGGAAAAGAACCACATAATCCGGTGTCCCAACTTGGGCACACAGAGCGGACCATGGACGATCCACCGCACTGCCGTGCGCATAGGTTTCAGGCGTTGGAGTCAATGGCGCCAAGCACCTGGCCTCGCGAAGGCGGACGCCATCATGCCGGCCGCAAAGAACGGTGCCTAAAGATAAGATTAGATGTTAACATAGTGCTGGCTGCTCCATCGCTCGAAGTCTTGGGGAAGTTAATAAGGAGTAGATTATAGGCGATGAGTTTATTTTACCTGGCATTACACTTCGATCCCTTTTCTTCTATATTCGACGTGAAGACTCTTAGAGAACTAATCAACATAGCTGCATGGAAAGAATCAATGGAACATTATCTTGTCAAGGTTATTACGAAAAAGGCTTTCGCCCCGCTATATTGATATAGCAACCGCCCGATACAACAAAGAGTCCAATGCTGGGGCAAACAACACAAGCATGCCCAAAAGAAACAAAAGAGAAAGAAGAGAGAAAATAATGTCCACAGCGTCGGATCGACGAAAACGATGATAACCCAAAACCGTTGCGCCCACCGGAGATGTACCACCTCGCTCCAGGCACCTCGAACCTCCACATACCAAGCAGCACCTTCAGGAAGGAACACGACGACGACGACGCTGCTGCCCGGACAGGTCCTAGGGTTTCCCCCGGTACGCGGAGGGGCGTGGGGAAGGGAAAGACCCAACGCCCTTCAGCAAGGAACGATGGCGCCCACGGGCGTCACCACGTCGGTGCCGGCAAGCCGGCCCGGATTTCTCCCATCCGCCAAACACCCACAACCCCGAACGGTCCAACGCGCACCACCAGACAAGCCACCCACGAACGTGCGCCGCCACGGACTTGCCATCATCACCGCCGCCTCACCGTGGTCATCGAAGCGAGACCGACGAGGACGAGAGGGAGCAGCCGGGAACGAGGAACGGCAACGAGAGCAGCCACGCCGGAGGAGACAACCTCCACCGCCATCGGCGGTCACCGACCGGACGTGGCAAGGGGAGCGTACCAGGCCCTCGAGGCCCGGCCGAGCCCAAAAGGGGCTCGTGAAGCACCCGTCGCCAAGCTACAGAAGACGTGCCGCCGTCTCCACCACCCCCCGCACGAGCTGCCCCACCACCGCCCCCGCCGGAGCCGTCGCAGGCGAGACCGAGTCAGGCCCGCCCAGACCCAGATGGGGCCCAAAAGGGCCCAGATCTGGGCCGGGAGGGCGCCGCCACCATCCACCACGCCAGCGCGCTGCCAAGGGGCTGTGCCGCCGCCTCTAGGTCACCCGGAGCTGCGCCGCCAGGAGCAGCCGCCGCTGCCGGAATCACCGTTGACCGAGGAGCACCGTCGCGGGACGCCACCACCCGAGCCGTGGCACTGCGCGCGGGGAAGGGACGGCCGCCGCCGCCGCCAACACCACGCGGGCAGGGCCCGGTGGCGCAGGCCGGCGGCGGCGGGAGGAGGGGAACGGGAGGGGAGGCGCTGGAGGGCGGGGAGATGGGCCCCCGGTCGCCTCGCTCGGGGAGGCGACGCGGGGGGCGGGCTGGGAGGGAGGAGGGAGGCGGGGTGCGGCGCGGCGCGCGCGGCCGGAGGCGCGGGAGGGTGGGGGAGGGGACCCCTTGTCAAGGTTATTCATTGCTTCCAGATGTGCTTACTTTTTAGTGGCGGCGGACATGTGTTAGCTTTAATCTTGATATTTTGTATTTTCATGTTTATTTCAGTCTTGCATGTAGATTAGCTTAGGACTGTTCCGGCAAAGTCATGGCTGCAGCGAGATGCCATCCGACCGTGTGATGCGGTGCGGTAGTGCCATGTGACGCGGCAACGTCGTGTGAAGCGGCGAGCAGTGAGCAGGTGAAGCGTGACGAGCTGCATGGCCAAGTTGAGCCAGCTGATCTGGCTGAGTCATCATTAGTTTGTTAGCATGCATAAGTATTTAGTTGTATGGCCGAGTCGTGTGGCCGCTCGAGAGATTCCAGGAGTAAGATATTCATGGGTAGTGCGTTAGTGCATGCATGGGTTAGTGGGAGTTTGTTGCCGAGAGTACCGGCTGGTTAGTGCGTGCGTTTCTGTACTTAAACAGAGCACATTTGTTTAGCAGTCAAGAGAATAGAGACAAGAAAAGAGCTTGGCTGTGTGATACGGCAGCTCACCAAATATCGTCTTCTCCATTGTCTCGTGTGTGTAGGTTGTGTGAAACAGCCGTGAGAGAAGAAGGGAGTTGAGAGAGTCAGCTCCAACAACATGGTCTAGAGGGGTAAGGAGGGGATGGCCTCTCACGAAGCCAAGCCCAAGTTGATCACAGCTCCCCTCCCGCGCTCCACCATGCCAGGAATCACCGCGGTTGTTCCCTCTGTTTCTTTTTACTCTACATATTAAATTTGTTTGAATTCAAACTACTCCAAATTACTGCTCCACTTCTTCTCCAAATTACTGCTCCACTTATTCTTCTCCAAATTACTGCTCCACTCATGCCGAGAAGAACGATGACAAGCATTTCTATAAATGGGAGCATAACATTGCCTCAAAGCATCAACTAAATCACTGTTGCATATAATGACCATTAACTGAACGTCATGGGACTCCATGATTGCCATGCTGGAGAGACAGACAAGAGAGAGAGAGAAATAAAGAGACAGCGACTGGCTTGTAGGTTGATACTCTTGGAAAATAGACAGCACGTGGATCCATGCACGATTGACGCGTTGGCACATGCAATGACACAACAATGGCAGAAATACTCAGGCAGTTAGGGCATCTACAACAGTTTGTATGTTAGCTTGTTGGTAAAATATGTCATGTCATCAACCAACACCTTAACATACAATAACTCCAATCGGTTTTATCTAGTTTGCCCAATAAGATGTGAGATAATAAATAAGGTGCTCTCTCATTTTACATTGGAGCTTGTGCAAGGGGTGTTGGTTCATGTACATATAACCTTCCTCTTTTTCCTCATTTATTGTATGACACATCATCAAAAATCCTATATGGCAAAGTCTACCAACAACTATCTTACAGCCATTGGAGATGCCCTTAGCTAGTATATGGAGCTGTTTATATCAGGATTTTTTTGACCTTTTTTTTTCCTTTTGAAGGTGACTATGTTTAGCAAATCTGTAAACATACTCTATGCTATGGTTGCTTTCCCTATAAATAATATATGTCACCTCCGATAACAATGTCATTGCTATTTTATTCTTTTGGGAAGATAAACTATCAACATCAGTGCCCATAATCGAATTGATTACACATGATATGCAAAATCAAGCAAATGAACATGTTCATTGATATCGACCAAAAGAGAGACTGCCGCATGTTTCATTTCCTTTTTTTCTAAAAACTGAAATATAGTGCGGTCCACAAATCGACAAGTTTTTTTTACATGCTCTATGGCGCTCCATAAATCGATTGTGTTTTGTCAAAACATAGGTGACTACTTTTTTTCCAAAACGCAGGCAATAGTTTTTTAGTACAAAAAGTGTAGTTGCCCAAAATGTTAAGTTTTATGCATAATAAAAAAAGTACATGTACCAAATTAGATAATCAAAACCCTTTTTAAAAATATAAATACAAAGCAAAAATAATACCAGCTAATACAAAGCAAAAATAAGACAACAAAAACAAACAATCAAAACTCCTAGAAATACAACAAGCAAAGGTTTTATATGCCTACCAAAAACAAAGTCTAGTGGCTGATGATAGTTTATCATCCTTAAAGAATAAATAACGGTAATATTGTTACCAGAGGTGCCATCAACATTATTTAAATGGAAAGCAACCATAAGATAAAGTATGTTTGAGCGCCTTCGAAAGAAAAGAAAAAACATGCCCCCTCCGAAAAACAACACAAGAGTGTTTAGATCAAATCTAAACGTCTCATATTAGTTTATACTGGGAGTACGACTATTTGTGCCATGGTTGTGTGCATGAATGCGCAGACGGTCAATCATGCACGGGTTCACGTGCTAAACACTTTTATATTAGTTTACACAGTGAGGCTGTGTGCATGAATGTGCCGACGGTCAATCATGCATGGGTCCACGTGCTAAACACTCTTATTTAGTTTACAGATGGAGTACGGGTATTTGTGACATGGTTGTCTGGATGAATGCACCAACGGTCAATCATTCATGGGTCCACGTGCCATCCTTTTCAGGCCAGCCGTTCCAGGGTCATCTCTCCCTCTATCTTTTCCGAGGCATTAATTGACCTACAATTGGACTCTCTCTCTCTATATATAGCACGCACAATCATGAAGTACTGATCCAAACCATGTGTGGCAGCCCATGATGTTCAGTCTTGAATATTACTAATTACTTATGTGAGTGCCTACATTTTGATGATTTTCTTGATGATGCAATGCAACTTTGATGATTGCTCATGGCCACTTCGGGGCACAAGACAATGACTCTGTTATGTACTCCCTCCTTTTCGATTTAAAGGACTCAAAATCTGATATCTTATCAACCAAGGTAGATGATAAGTGGATGACATGAGTTTTGTGGATACAAAATGTTGGGGAACGTAGTAATTTCAAAAAAATTCCTACGCACACGCAAGATCATAGTGATGCATAGCAACGAGCGGGGAGAGTGAGTCTACGTACCCTCGTAGACCGAAAGCGGAAGGGTTAGCACAACCCGGTTGATGTAGTCGTACGTCTTCACGATCCAACCTATCCAAGTACCGAACGTACGGCACCTCCGAGTCTAGCACACGTTCAGCTCGATGACGTCCCGCGAATTCCGATCCAGCAGAGCCTCACGGGAGAGTTCCGTCAGCACGACGGCGTGGTGATGGTGATGATGTTGCTACCGACGCAGAGCTTCACCTAAGCACCTTTATGTACTCCCTCCTTTTCGTAGCCGTTGTATATATAGAAGGCACCTTTAGTATCGGTTGGGACCACCAACCGATACTAAAGGCCTGTTTTGGCCAGGCCAAGCGGCGGGAAGCGACCCCCTTTAGTACCGGGTGGTGGCACAAACCGGTAGTAAAGGCCCCCCTTTAATACCGATTTGTGCCACGACCCGATACTAAAAGGGGTGCGCTGGCGCAGGTGCGGTGCGGCAAGTTTAGTCCCACCTCGCTAGCCGAGGGGCGACCGCACTGGTTTATAAACCCCCGTGCGGTCGCTCTCTCGAGCTCCTCTCCAAAGCAGGCTTACTGGCCCTACGTGTTCTTTGCAGCCCTGTGAGCCCACTTGGCCTTTGCGGGCCTGCATCCTGGCCCAACGACAGGTTGGGTTTCTAGTCGTATGCAGGCCGCTCTGGCCTAGTAGGCGGGCTTTTTTTATTTTATTTTTTGCTTTATTTATTTTTGTGTTGTTTTTTTTGTGTATTTAGAGTTTCTTTGTGAACATTTTTGTTTTAGGTACAAGAAATTACAAACTTTCTTAGGGTTTTTTATTATTTTTTTGCTTTATTTATTTTTGTGTTGTTTTTTTTGTGTATTTAGAGTTTCTTTGTGAACATTTTTGTTTTAGGTACAAAAAATTACAAACTTTCTGTTAGTGCCCGTAGTTTTCAAATTTGAATAGATTAAATTTTGAATTATTTGAAATTAGTGTCAATCACTAGTTTGTGAATAACTTAACTTTAAAAATCAGTAAAGGCATGAAAGAATTTGTTTGCACATAAAATTTCTTCGCGTTTCAAATGCCAAAACACATAACTACCCTAACTATTACAGAGATTCCCCTCTCGGTGCGAAACACAGAAGAAAGTGATGATAGCTAGTGAAGCCGATCACATCCCAGATCTTTGGGTGTGAACCTTTTTCTTCGCGTGTGTCCCTTTGCGCCGTAACCATGGAAAATATTCATCACTTAACGGGATGCTCGGGTCAATATTCACTGTGAATGGAGCAATTTCATCAAACTTTTCATAATCTTCTGACTTGTCTGTCTTGTCATCCACTCCCACGATGTTTCTCTTCCCAGAAAGAACTATGTGCCGCTTTGGCTCATCGTACGATGCATTCGCTTCCTTATCTTTTCTTTTTCTTGACTTGGTAGACATGTCCTTCACATAGAAAACCTGTGCCACATCATTGGCTAGGACGATGGTTCGTCTGCATACGCAAGATTGTTGAGATCCACTGTTGTCATTCCGTACTGCGGGTCTTCCGTTACCCCGCCTCGTGTCATATTGACCCATTTGCACCGAAACAAAGGGACCTTTAAACCACGTCGATAGTCAAGTTCCCATATGTCCTGTATATAACCATAATATGTTTCCTTTCCCGTCTTGGTTTCTGCATCAAAGCGGACACCACTGTTTTGGTTGGTGCTCTTCTTATCTTGGGCGGTCGTGTAAAATGTATTACCATTTATCTCGTACACTTTGAAAGTCATTATATTCGAAGATGGTAACTGGGACAGCAAGTACAAGTCATCTTCAATAGAGGTGTCATGCATGGTACGTGTCTGCAACCAGCTGGCGAAACTCCTGGTTTGTTCACGTGTAATCCAGTCATCAGACCGCTCCGAGTGTTTGGAGCGTAGCAATTCTTGTGTTCATCCATATACGGAGCCACCAAGGCGGAATTCTATAGAACTGTGTAGTGTGCTTCAGTGAGAGAATGTCCGTCCATACATATTATTTGTTCCCCTCCTAGCGTGCCTTTTCCATCCAGTCTGCCCTTATGCCGCGATTCAGGAACACCAATCGGCTTAAGGTCAGGAATAAAGTCAATACAAAACTCAATGACCTCCTCATTTTGATGGCCCTTGGAGATGCTTCCTTCTGGCCTAGCACGGTTATGAACATATTTCTTTAAGACTCCCATGAACCTCTCAAAGGGGAACATATTGTGTAGAAACACAGGACCCAAAACGTTAATCTCTTGGCACAGGTGAACTAGGACGTGTGTCATGATGTTGAAGAAGGATGGTGGGAACACCAACTCGAAACTGACAAGACATTGCACCAAATCATTCTGTAACCTTGGTATGATTTCTGGATCGATTAACTTCTGAGAGATTGCATTGAGAAATGCACATAGCTTCACAATGGCTAATCGAACGTTTTCCGGTAGAAGCCCCCTCAATGCAACCGGGAGCAGTTGCATCATAATCACGTGGCAGTCATGAGACTTTAGGTTCTGGAACTTTTTCTCTGCCATGTTTATTATTCCCTTTATATTCGACGAGAAGCCAGACGGTACCTTAATACTGAGCAGGCATTCAAAGAAGACTTCCTTCTCTTCTTTGGTAAGAGCGTAGCTTGCATGACCCTGATGTATGTCGTCTTCTCCGTGCATGCGTTGCTGGTCCTCCCGTGACTCAGGTGTATCTTTTGTCTTCCCATACACGCCCAAGAAGCCAAGCAGGGTCACGCAAAGATTCTTCGTCACGTGCATCACGTCGATTGCGGAGCGGACCTCTAGGTCTTTCCAATATGGCAGGTCCCAAAATATAGATTTCTTCTTCCACATGGGTGCGCGTCCGTCAGCGTCCTTTGGAACAGATTGTCCGCCAGGACCCTTTCCAAATATCACCTTCAAATCCTTGACCATATCATGTACATCAGCACCAGTACGGTGGCGAGGCTTCGTCCGGTGATCCGCCTCACCTTTGAAATGCTTGCCTTTCTTTCTTACGGGATGCCTGCTCGGAAGAAATCGACGATGTCCCAGGTACACATTCTTCTTACAACTATTCAAATATATAATGTCAGTATCATCCAAATAGTGCGTGCATCCGTGGTATCCCTTGTTTGTCTGTCCTGAAAGGTTACTGAGAGTAGGCCAATCATTGATGGTCACGAACAGCAATGCCTTTAGGTCAAATTCTTCCTGTTTGTGCTCATCCCATGCACGTACACCTGTTTCATTCCACAGTTGTAAGAGTTCTTCAACTAATGGCCTTAGATACATATCAATGTCGTTGCCGGGTTGTTTAGGGCCTTGGATGAGCACTGGCATCATAACGAACTTCCGCTTCATGCACAACCAAGGAGAAAGGTTATACAAACATAGAGTCACAGGCCAGGTGCTATGGTTGCTGCTCTGCTCCCCAAAGGATTAATGCCATATGCGCTTAGACCAAACCATACGCTCCTTGCGTTATCTGCAAACTCCTTCCCGTACTTTCTTTCGATTTTTCTCCACTGCGACCCGTCAGCGGGTACTCTCAACTTTCCGTCTTTCTTACGGTCTTCTCTGTGCCATCGCATCGCCTTGGCATGCTCTTTGTTTTGGAACAAACGTTTCAACCGTGGTATTATAGGAGAATACCACATCACCTTGGCAGGAATCTTCTTCCTGGGGCGCTCGCCCTCGACATCACCATGCTCATTGCGGCTGATCTTAGAGCGCAATGCACCACATACCGGGCAAGCGTTCAAATCCTCGTACTCACCGCGGTAGAGGATGCAATCATTAGGGCATGCATGTATCTTCTGCACCTCTAACCCTAGAGGGCAGACAGCCTTCTTTGCTTCGTACGTACTCTCGGGCAATTCGTTGTCCTTTGGAAGCATATCCTTTATCATTACCAACAACTTTCCAAATCCCTTGTCAGATACACCATTCTCTGCCTTCCATTGCAGCAATTCCAGTGTGGTGCCCAGCTTTTTCTTGTCACCTACGCAATTCGGGTACAACAATTTTTTGTGATCCTCTAACATGCGCTGCAACTTCTTCTTCTCCAAATTACTTGCGCAGTTTCTCTTTGCATCGGCAATGGCCCGACCTAGATCATCAACGGGCTCATCTGATGCCTCTTCTTCAGCTTCTTCCCGCATTGCCGGCTCAGCTTCTTCCCGCATTACCGGATCAGCTTCTTCCCCCATTGTTGTATCATCGTATTCAGGGAACCCATGGCCAGGATAGCTGTCGTCGTCCTCTTCTTCTTCATTGTCTTCCATCATAACCCCTCTTTCTCCGTGCTTGGTCCAAATATTATAGTGGGGCATGAAACCGGACTCAAACAGGTGGACGTGAATGGTTCTTGACATAGAGTAATTGCGACCATTCTTACAGCCAGCACATGGACAAGGCATAAAACCATCCGCCCGCTTGTTTGCCTCAGCCGCAAGCAGAAAAGTATGCACGCCCTCAACGAACTGGGGAGAGCATCGGTCATCGTACATCCATTGCCGGCTCATCTTCATTACACAACACCGAATAGACCAAATTAATACAAGTTCATACATAAAGTTCATACAACACTTAAATGCAACAAACAAATAACTCTCTAGCTAAAGCATTTAAATGAAACAACAAATGCGATCAAGATCGCAACTAAGGTAAC
>NW_021260174.1:0-1274 GCF_002162155.2 Triticum dicoccoides | reverse complement strand
GGTCGCCGCCGGCCGAACTCCGGTGGCCAGTGACGTGGCTGGCTTAATTAGCCACTAACCACCGCTTTGTGACACTGACAGTGGCCCCACGCCCTTAATTAACCACGGCTTAAACTTCTGTTAGTTTAGATTAATCACAGTGGCCCCACGCGTCAGCTTGACCGTGCTGACGTGGCCTTTGACCCGGCCCCACCTGTCAGTGGGTTAAACAACCCTGTGTCACTGACGTGTGGCCCCCACACGTCAGGTTTGACCTGGAGGCGCCCTGTTGACCTGC
Source organism: Triticum dicoccoides (assembly GCF_002162155.2). NCBI lineage: Eukaryota > Viridiplantae > Streptophyta > Magnoliopsida > Poales > Poaceae > Triticum > Triticum dicoccoides. The sequence continues at coordinate 997 of NW_021260174.1, read as the reverse complement.
TGACGTCAAGGTGATGTCATGCTGACGCATTAAATGATTTTCTGGATTTAAAATAAATCAGAAAATTCCAGAAAATACCTAAAACTTCTAAAAATCATAGAAAATTAACCGTAACTCCAAATTAAATAAATTATATATGAAAAATTATCAGAAAAATTCAAGGAATCCATCTGTACCATTTTCATGCATGTTAGAATAACTTATAGCTGCTGTTTAGCACAAATCAATTAAAGGGCATTTATTAATCACATATGGAGTTTGAATTTGAATCTTGTATTCAAACCAACCCCATTTAACTTGTTGCTAGCTGCATTAGCCCAAAACACATTCTTTTGCCATGTCATGATCATGCATCATATTGTGCATTGCATTGATTGTGTTCCTTTCTGTGTTGCCGGTATTTGTCCCCCCTCGATAGACGTGATACCGATGATGTGATCGTTGACACTGATGAAGACTCAATGCTATCTTCAGAAGTGCCAGGCAAGCAAAACCCCCTTGTTCATTCCGATAAAATCCCACTCTCTCGCTCCTGCTCTCTTTTACTGCATTAGGACAACAACGACATATTTGATACTTGTTGCGGTAGCTGAACCCTTTATCCTTTGCATGACCTGTCATTGCCACAGTAAATAGATGAAACCCACTAGCATGAGTAGGAGTTGTTTGAGCCCTGATGTGCCTACTCATTCATGCTTGTTTGTCATGCCTGCTACTGCTTAGAGTTGAGTCAGGTCTGATTCATCGGGGATGAATCAGAGGCGTGTGAACATGTCCTGCTGTGTGTGAACTAAGTGTGTGAACACGATTTGGTAAAGGTAGCGGTGAGAGGCCATGTAGGAGTACATGGTGGGTTGTCTCATTGCAGCCGTCCTCAGGAACTGAGTTCTGTGTTTGTGATCCATGACCAGCTACTACCACACATTGGAATGCTTAAGTGCCCCTCTCGACTTATTAATCAACATGATCTCTGTCCAGGAGTTGCAACTAGTTTCTG
>NW_021260173.1:0-1200 GCF_002162155.2 Triticum dicoccoides | reverse complement strand
GGAGCCTTCGGTGTAGTAGGTTCTGTCTACCATCTTCCGCACATTCTTTGAAGAATGAAAATAAGCTGTCAATGGAAATAAGTTGTCAACTATTTTGAAATAAACAATATAAATTACTTAATAACTATGTTAAGCTCACATGGGGGAAGAATTGGAGATGTATCCACAAGGACGAAAATCGAAGGTCTCTCTTGCGCGATTGTAGGATCACCAAGATCCATGGTGACAAGCATACCCTCATCAAAATCATACATCTTGCAAAGTGCTTCCCAGTTTTTGCAACCAAAATGGGTTATGCATTGTACAACTTTACTTGAAAATCCACACCATGATGGGTACTTAGGATAATTGTTTTGGTTTCCATACTTTCATGGTCTTCAAAACCCATCCTCTCCAAGACATAGCGTCTTGCAAAGCATGGGATAAGCTAGTCGAATTGGAAAAGATGAAAAATACACGTTAAAATAGTTTAAGTCGTGCTTAATTACGAAAAAAACTATTGTGGTTGTTGCGTACCGTATGAACATCGAAGGTCTCCTCGAGCTTAATGCTGAAGCACCGATCTTCGTCCAGCTGAATGAACCTGTCGCACATACCTCGGTCGTTGTGGCACCATTCGCACTCCCCCGGGCGGTTTTCATAGTCCGAGTACGACATTTCCGGCCTAAGTTCATAATTCAAATATTAAATATATGTACTAAAAAACCTAAATTAGATCATTATTATTAATCACGGGTTGACTATTAGTGATGGTATGTAGCTCCTCCTTTCATTTCCGAGTGCATTATTACAACAAATTGTTTAGCACGCGGGAATGAAGGAGAAGGTACCCCACGACGACGTGGATGATGAAGGGGGCTCCTAGATTTCTGCATGGAGTGCTCTTCAATTTTAGCATTCAAAGTAGGAGTACTTTTCCAATATGAGCATTCAATAAGCAAAACCAAATCGTAAAATAAAGTAGTATTCAAATTAGCATGCATTCAATTATAACCAAAAGTACATCATCTCTTGTGTTCGTACATCGTCCAATACTCCTCGAATACTATCATACATATAGCATCGCTAATTAATACAGCTAGAACCGTAGCGCCCGACGGGTATCGTCGCGGGCGGTGGACACCCAAAGATAAGAAACGATCACAGGATCATAGCTCCAGTGAGATCCCTGAAGAACCTGCCAGGTATTGTCGAACCTAC
>NW_021260172.1:0-1282 GCF_002162155.2 Triticum dicoccoides | reverse complement strand
AGCTCCTCCCCCTCGCGCTCCCCCGCCATGACCGACGCCACCATCGCCGTGCCTTCGTCGTAGCCGTGCTCCCCGCCGCCCGTGCGTCCTCTCATCGTGTCCAGGAGCTCCGCCGCTGTCCACTCCATCGAGCAAGCCGAGCCCCGAGCGCTCGCAACGCCCGAGTCCACCACAACGACCTCGCCCGAACCGCCGTCGCCGGAGATCCCCTTCAACGCCGTCGTCGCTCCGGTCCATCTCCGGCCACACCAAGGGCTTCGTCGCACTCACTGTGAGCTTAGCCATCTTCCCCTTCCTTCCGTTCTTGCTCCCGAGCCGTGTAGCGACCTCCCGGAGCTCAACCGCACCCACCGCCGTGGAGCTCGTCGCCGACGTGCTCCCGGTCATCCTCCGGCCACTCCCCGGTGTCCATCATGCTCACCGTGTCACTTAACACCTAGCTAGCCACTCCCCGAGGCTCACCGACCCCTCTAGCGTCAAGTTCGTCTTCGGCCGAACCCCGATGGCCGCCAAAGTCATCGCCGGCGCCAACTCCGGCCACCCCGACTCCAACGGACTCCACCAAGAGCTGCGGCTTGTCCTCAGCTCCACTCCGGTGGTCTCCGCGACCCATTTGGTGGCCGAAACGGCCAAAACCACTTCCGCCGCCGCGTCGGGCTCGCCGGCGGCTAAACGCCGGTGCAGCCGACCCGGGTTTGACCACGGGTGGGCCCTGGTTGACTCCCCTGAGTCAATGACAGGTGGGGCCCAGCCCTGTTAATTAAACCCGTTTAGTTTTAATTAAACTTTAATTAATTTAATCACCCTGACATGCGGGACCCACTGTCAGGTTTGACCCAGACGTGTTCCGTTGACCTGCTGACGTCACACTGACGTCAGGCTGACGCAATAATTGATTTTCTGGAATTAATCTAATATAGGAAATTCCAGAATATAGTTTAAACTTCAAAAATTCATAACTTTTATTCTGTAACTCCAAATCAGACAAATTATATATGAAAAATGATCAGAAAAATCCAATCTATCCATCTGTACTATTTTCATGCATGATTAAACAAGTTAACTTGATGTTTAATGCAGAACAAGGAAAAACACTTTAAAGGGCCATGTTTGAGTTTGAAATTTGAATCTTTGATTCAAATTGGTTCAAACCCTTCTGGTCTTAGCTGCATTAGCCCAACACACTCATATTGCTATGTTTCATGCATACATCATATTGTTGCACATTGTTTGGTGATGGTTGTGTATCGGTGTTCTTTGCGGCAGGATCTGCCTCCGAGGA
>NW_021260171.1:0-1831 GCF_002162155.2 Triticum dicoccoides | reverse complement strand
GCTTAAAAAATAGTTGGCTGAGCCGCCGGTTCTTGCAGCTCCTATTGATAAGGAGCCCTTGCTTTTATATGTGGCTGCTAACAGCAGAGCTGTCAGCGTAGCGGTTGTTGTGGAGAGGAAGGAATTAGGCAAGGAATATCCGGTTCAAAGGCCGGTTTACTATGTTAGTGAGGTGCTAATTGAGTCTAAGCAGAGGTGCCCACATTGGCAGAAGCTAGTTTATGGAGTGTTCATGGCTGGTCACAAGTTGAAGCATTATTTCCTTGGTCATCCCATCACTATGGTCAGTTCTGCTCCTCTAGGGGATATTATTCAAAACGGAGAAGCTACAGACCGGTGGCCAAGTGGGCCATTGAGCTTGGACCCCATGGTTTCAAGTATATGCCTCGGACATCCATCAAGTCTCAGGCACTTGTGGATTTCATCAATGACTAGACAGAGCTGCAGATGCCTAAGGAAAAGCCTGATAATATGTATTGGACTATTCATTTTGATGGATCCAGGCAGCTGGAAGGCTCGGGGGCTGGATTTATTTTGACTTCCGCGCGAGGTGATAAGTTTTTGTTATGTCTTAAGGCTGATGTTTCCTTGTACTAACAATGCAGCTGAATATGAGGCCTTACTCCATGGTATTCGGATGGCCAAAGAGATGAACTTATGCTGGGTCAGGCGTTTCAGCGATTCAGATCTGGTGGCTCAGCAAGTCTCAGGAACTTGGGATTCCAAAGACCCACTCATGGCAGCTTATCGCCGGGCGGTTGATGCTATTGCCGGTCATTTCAACGGTTATCAAGTGGAACATGTTGATCGCAGGAAAAATGAGGCGGCTAATGCTTTAAGCTGGCTGGGGTCTCAGCGTAAGCCGGTACCACCTAATGTATTTCTTGATATTCTGAATAATCCTTCAGTTCAATTACCTACAGAAGAGGATCTTGTTATCCCTGGCCCGGAAGCACAGTTGGTGGTGGCTCTTCATGCTATTCCTGATTGGACAGTTCTGTATTTGGCTTATATGACCCGGGGTGAGTTACCTGAGGATGAAACTTTGGCTAGGCAAATAACCCGGTGGTCTAAGTCAATGACCATTGTTAATGGCGAGTTACACCGATACAGTGTCACAGGGGTGTTTCAGCGTTGTATTTCTTCTGAGGAGGGCCATGAGATTCTAAGAGAGATTCATGAAGGAGATTGTGGCCATCATGCCGGCTCTAAGTCTCTCATGGCTAAGGCTTTTCGTCATGGGTTTTATTGGCTGATGGCTCATGCTGATGTAGAAGATCTGGTTAGCAAGTGCGGTTGTCAGAAATTTTCCAAACAAGCTCATGTGCCAGCTCAAGAATTGAGGATGATTCCAATCACTTGGCTGTTTGCAGTCTGGGGGCTGGATATGGTTGGACCTTTCAAGAGATCCAAGGACAAAAGACCCCACCTCTTGGTGGCGGTTGACAAGTTTACAAAGTGGGTTGAGGCAGAGCCGGTCAGCAAGTGTGATGTGGCAACGATGGTTCAATTCATTAAAAAGGTGATTTTCCGTTTTGGCTACCCTCATAGCATCATAACTGATAATGGCACTAATCTATCTAAGGGTGCTATGAAAGAATTTTTGTCAACGAGAGCATATTCGTCTTGACGTTTCATCAGTGGCTCACCCCTAGTCCAATGGTCAAGCCGAAAGGGCCAAGCAAGAGATCTTGAGAGGCATAAAACCCTGGCTTATGGTCCCTTTGCAGAGGACGCCGGGTTGTTGGGTTGAGGAGTTACCTTCAGTGCTTTGGAGTATCAATACTATCCCAACAGATCCATGGGTTATACACCCTTCTTCATGGTTTAC
>NW_021260170.1:0-1520 GCF_002162155.2 Triticum dicoccoides | reverse complement strand
ATACATAATAGACCCTATGGCTGAGGCATAGGGGATGACACTCATCTCTTCTTTATCTTTTGCCGTGGTCGGGCATTGAGCTGAGCTCAATTTCACACCTTGCAGTACAGGCAAGAACCCTTTCTTGGACTGATCCATTTTGAACTTCTTCAAAATCTTATCAAGGTATGTGTTTTGTGAAAGACCTATGAGGCGTCTCGATCTATCTCTATAGATTTTGATGCCTAATATATAAGCAGCTTCTCCAAGGTCCTTCATTGAAAAACTTTTATTCAAGTAGGCCTTAATGTTGTCCAAGAGTTCTATATCATTTCCCATCAAAAGTATGTCATCTACATATAATATGAGAAATGCTACAGAGCTCCCACTCACTTTCTTGTAAACGCAGGCTTCTCCATAAGTCTGCATAAACCCAAACGCTTTGATCATCTCATCAAAGCGAATGTTCCAACTCCGAGATGCTTGCACCTGCCCATAAATGGATCGTTGGAGCTTGCATACTTTGTTAGCATTCTTAGGATCGACAAAACCTTCCGGCTGCATCATATACAGCTCTTCCTTAAGGTAGCCATTAAGGAACGCTGTTTTGACGTCCATCTGCCATATCTCATAATCATAGTATGTGGCAATTGCTAACATGATTCGGACGGACTTAAGCTTCGCTACGGGAGAGTAAGTCTCATCGTAGTCAATCCCTTGAACTTGTCGATAACCCTTAGCGACGAGTCGGGCTTTATAGATGGTGACATTACCATCCGCGTCCGTCTTCTTCTTAAAGATCCATTTGTTTTCTATCGCTCGCCGATCATCGGGCAAGTCTGTCAAAGTCCATACTTTGTTTTCATACATGGATCCTATCTCGGATTTCATGGCTTCGAGCCATTTGTTGGAATCCGGACCCGCCATCGCTTCTTCATAGTTTGAAGGTTCACCGTTGTCTAACAACATGATTTCCAGGACAGGGTTGCCGTACCACTCTGGTGCGGAACGTGTCCTAGTCGACCTACGAAGTTCAGTAGCAACTTGATCTGAAGTACCTTGATCATCATCATTAATTTCCTCTCCAGTCGGTGTAGGCACCACAGGAACATTTTCCTGAGCTGCACTACTTTCTGGTTCAAGAGGTAGTACTTCATCAAGTTCTACTTTCCTCCCACTTACTCCTTTCGAGAGAAACTCTTTTTCCAGAAAGGATCCGTTCTTGGCAACAAAGATCTTGCCTTCGGATCTAAGGTAGAAGGTATACCCAATGGTTTCCTTAGGGTATCCTATGAAGACGCATTTTTCCGACTTGGGTTCGAGCTTTTCAGGTTGAAGTTTCTTGACATAAGCATCGCATCCCCAAACTTTTAGAAACGACAGCTTAGGTTTCTTCCCAAACCATAATTCATACGGTGTCGTCTCAACGGATTTAGACGGTGCCCTATTTAAAGTGAATGTAGCTGTCTCTAGAGCGTATCCCCAAAATGATAGCGGTAAATCGGTAAGAGACATCATAGATCGCACCATATCCAATAGAG
>NW_021260169.1:0-1831 GCF_002162155.2 Triticum dicoccoides | reverse complement strand
GCTTAAAAAATAGTTGGCTGAGCCGCCGGTTCTTGCAGCTCCTATTGATAAGGAGCCCTTGCTTTTATATGTGGCTGCTAACAGCAGAGCTGTCAGCGTAGCGGTTGTTGTGGAGAGGAAGGAATTAGGCAAGGAATATCCGGTTCAAAGGCCGGTTTACTATGTTAGTGAGGTGCTAATTGAGTCTAAGCAGAGGTGCCCACATTGGCAGAAGCTAGTTTATGGAGTGTTCATGGCTGGTCACAAGTTGAAGCATTATTTCCTTGGTCATCCCATCACTATGGTCAGTTCTGCTCCTCTAGGGGATATTATTCAAAACGGAGAAGCTACAGACCGGTGGCCAAGTGGGCCATTGAGCTTGGACCCCATGGTTTCAAGTATATGCCTCGGACATCCATCAAGTCTCAGGCACTTGTGGATTTCATCAATGACTAGACAGAGCTGCAGATGCCTAAGGAAAAGCCTGATAATATGTATTGGACTATTCATTTTGATGGATCCAGGCAGCTGGAAGGCTCGGGGGCTGGATTTATTTTGACTTCCGCGCGAGGTGATAAGTTTTTGTTATGTCTTAAGGCTGATGTTTCCTTGTACTAACAATGCAGCTGAATATGAGGCCTTACTCCATGGTATTCGGATGGCCAAAGAGATGAACTTATGCTGGGTCAGGCGTTTCAGCGATTCAGATCTGGTGGCTCAGCAAGTCTCAGGAACTTGGGATTCCAAAGACCCACTCATGGCAGCTTATCGCCGGGCGGTTGATGCTATTGCCGGTCATTTCAACGGTTATCAAGTGGAACATGTTGATCGCAGGAAAAATGAGGCGGCTAATGCTTTAAGCTGGCTGGGGTCTCAGCGTAAGCCGGTACCACCTAATGTATTTCTTGATATTCTGAATAATCCTTCAGTTCAATTACCTACGGAAGAGGATCTTGTTATCCCTGGCCCGGAAGCACAGTTGGTGGTGGCTCTTCATGCTATTCCTGATTGGACAGTTCTGTATTTGGCTTATATGACCCGGGGTGAGTTACCTGAGGATGAAACTTTGGCTAGGCAAATAACCCGGTGGTCTAAGTCAATGACCATTGTTAATGGCGAGTTACACCGATACAGTGTCACAGGGGTGTTTCAGCGTTGTATTTCTTCTGAGGAGGGCCATGAGATTCTAAGAGAGATTCATGAAGGAGATTGTGGCCATCATGCCGGCTCTAAGTCTCTCATGGCTAAGGCTTTTCGTCATGGGTTTTATTGGCTGATGGCTCATGCTGATGCAGAAGATCTGGTTAGCAAGTGCGGTTGTCAGAAATTTTCCAAACAAGCTCATGTGCCAGCTCAAGAATTGAGGATGATTCCAATCACTTGGCTGTTTGCAGTCTGGGGGCTGGATATGGTTGGACCTTTCAAGAGATCCAAGGACAAAAGACCCCACCTCTTGGTGGCGGTTGACAAGTTTACAAAGTGGGTTGAGGCAGAGCCGGTCAGCAAGTGTGATGTGGCAACGATGGTTCAATTCATTAAAAAGGTGATTTTCCGTTTTGGCTACCCTCATAGCATCATAACTGATAATGGCACTAATCTATCTAAGGGTGCTATGAAAGAATTTTTGTCAACGAGAGCATATTCGTCTTGACGTTTCATCAGTGGCTCACCCCTAGTCCAATGGTCAAGCCGAAAGGGCCAAGCAAGAGATCTTGAGAGGCATAAAACCCTGGCTTATGGTCCCTTTGCAGAGGACGCCGGGTTGTTGGGTTGAGGAGTTACCTTCAGTGCTTTGGAGTATCAATACTATCCCAACAGATCCATGGGTTATACACCCTTCTTCATGGTTTAC
>NW_021260168.1:0-1277 GCF_002162155.2 Triticum dicoccoides | reverse complement strand
CATGAGTCGTATAGAAGATACGATCAACATGAAGATGTTCACCGATGTTGACTAGTCCGTCTCACGTGATGATCGGACACGGTCTAGTTTAACTCGGATCATGTAATACTTAGATGACTAGAGGGATGTCTAATCTAAGTGGGAGTTCACTAATAATTTGATTAGTTGAACTTAATTATCATGAACTTAGTCTAAAATCTTTGCAATATGTCTTGTAGATCAAATGGCCAACGTAGTCCTCAACTTCAACGCGTTCCTAGAGAAAACTAAGCTGAAAGACGATGGCAGCAACTATACGGACTGGGTCCGGAACCTGAGGATCATCCTCATAGCTGCCAAGAAAGATTATGTCCTACAAGCACCGCTTGGTGACGCACCCATTCTCCCTGCAGAACAAGATGTTATGAACGCTTGGCAGGCACGTTTCGATGACTACTCCCTCGTTCAGTGCGGCATGCTTTACAGCCTAGAGCCGGGGCTCCAAAAAGCGTTTTGAGAGACATGGAGCATATGAGATGTTCGAAGAGCTGAAAATAGTTTTCCAAGCTCATGCCCGGGTCGAGAGATATGAAGTCTCCGACAAATTCTTCAGCTGTAAGATGGAGGAAAACAGTTCTGTCAGTGAGCACATACTCACTATGTCTGGGTTGCATAACCACTTGACTCAGCTAGGAGTTAATCTCCCGGATGATGCGGTCATTGACAGAATCCTCCAGTCGCTTCCACCAAGCTACAAGAGCTTTGTGATGAACTTCAATATGCAGGGGATGGAAAAGACCATTCCTGAAGTATTTGCTATGCTGAAATCAGCAGAGGTAGAAGTCAGGAAAGAACATCAAGTGTTGATGGTCAATAAAACCACTAAGTTCAAGAAAGGCAAGGGTAAAAAGAACTTCAAGAAGGACGGCAAGGAGGTTGCCGCGCCCGGCAAGCAAGCTGCTGGGAAGAAGCCAAAGAATGGACCCAAGCCCGAGACTGAGTGCTTTTATTGCAAGGGAAGCGGTCACTGGAAGCGGAACTGCCCTAAGTACTTAGCGGATAAGAAGGCCGGCAAAACCAAAGGTATATGTGATATACATGTAATTGATGTGTACCTTACTAGTGCCCGTAGTGGCTCCTGGGTATTTGATACCGGTGCAGTTGCTCACATTTGTAACTCAAAGCAGGGGCTGCGGAATAAGCGGAAACTGGCAAAGGACGAGGTGACGATGCGCGTCGGGAATGGTTCCAAGGTCAATGTGATCGCCGTCGGCACGCTACCTCTGCATCTCCCTTCG
>NW_021260167.1:0-938 GCF_002162155.2 Triticum dicoccoides | reverse complement strand
CATGAGTCGTATAGTAGATACGATCAACATGAAGATGTTCACCGATGATGACTAGTCCGTCTCACGTGATGATCGGACACGGCCTAGTTGACTCGGATCATGTAATCACTTAGATGACTAGAGGGATGTCTATCTGAGTGGGAGTTCATAAGATGAACTTAATTATCTTGAACATAGTCAAAAGACCTTTTTGCAAATTATGTCGTAAGCTCGCGCTTTAGTTCCACTGTTTAGATATGTTCCTAGAGAAAATATAGTTGAAAGTTGACAGTAGCGATTATGCGGACAGTAGAACGCTTATGTCCTTAATGCACTGCTCAGTGTGCTGAACCCCAAACGTCGTTTGTGGATGTTTCGAACATCGAACATACACGTTTTGATAACTACGTGATAGTTCAGTTAAATGGTTTAAGTAGAGGCACCAAAGACATTTTCGAAACATCGCGGAACATATGAGATGTTTCGAGGGCTGAAATTGGGATTTCAGGCTCGTGCCCACGTCAAGAGGTATGAGACCTCCGACGATTTTCTTAACCTGCAAACTAAGGGAGAAAAGCTCAATCGTTGAGCTTGTGCTCAGATTGTCTGAGTGCAACAATCACTTGAATCGAGTGGGAGTTGATCTTCCAAATGAGATAGTGATGTTTCTCCAAAGTCATTGCCACCAAGCTGCTAGAGCTTCGTGATGAACTATAACATATCAGGGATAGATATGATGATCCTTGAAGTGTTCGTGATGTTTGACACCGCGAAAGTAGAAGTCAAGTAGGAGCATCAATTGTTGATGGTTGGTAAAACCACTAGTTTCAAGAAGGGCAAGGGTAACAAGGGATACTTCATGAAACGGCAAAACAGTTGCTGCTCTAGTGAAGAAACCCAAGGTTGAACCCAAACCCGAGACTAAGTGCTTCTGTAATGAGAGGAACGGACACTGAAGC
>NW_021260166.1:0-1027 GCF_002162155.2 Triticum dicoccoides | reverse complement strand
GGGAGTCGTCCACGCGGCCAGGAGCGCGTCGGCAAGCAGGAGGTGGCCGCGCGGCCGTGCGCGCGCGAGCACGCAGCAGCTTCGGGGCGAGGGGAGGAAGACGACGGAGAGCTGCAGTGGTGGGCTGGGCCGCTGCTGGCTGGGCCGGCCAGCTGGCTGGGCCGCACAGTGGAGGAGCCCAGGTAAGTTTTCCCCCTTTTTATTTCTGTTTCTGTTTTATTTAATATATCTGCAACTTTGTTGAATTAAATAAAATACTTAGGCAAGTTCAAAAATCACCAAACTATTCCTGGCCCATAGTTGGATTATTTCCAACATGAAACATTTTAGTTTGGAGATATTTGAGCATTTAAATATTTTATATTATTTTAAATGCCCAAATTCAAATATTTATGATTTAAGTCAAAAACCCTAGGATGGCCTAGGAAAATGTGCACCATTTTTGGCAGAGGTTCTGAACCAAGACAAAAATGATGGGCATTTTAGAAGGGCATTTCAGGTTCATTGAAAAATTATTTTAGTAACCCTAGTTGGTTTTAGAGGGGACTGGGGGTTCTGTCATCCCCATTTCAAGTTTCTGATGAAAGAGTAAACATGATGCAACACTCTAATGCATGACTAGCTAGGTTGTGACAACTCACCCCCACTCAAAAGAATCTCGTCCCGAGATTTGGGTTCCTCCGGGAAGAAGGCGGGGTACTCGAGTCGAAGACGATCCTCCCTTTCCCAAGTTGCTTCATCCTCAGAATGGTGCGACCATTGAACCTTGAGAAACTTGATATTATGACGTCGGGTGGTACGTTCGGCCTGATCGAGGATACGAATGGGGTACTCTCGATATGTAAGATCATCTTGGAGATCAAGCGTTTCGTGGTCCACTTCACGGATAGGATCCGAGAAGCAACGCCTGAGTTGAGAAACGTGGAAGACATCGTGAACTCTGGAGAGGTGTGGAGGTAGTTCCAACTGGTAGGCAACTTCTCCTCGTTTGGCAAGAATGCGAAAAGGTCCAATGTAACGAGGAGCC
>NW_021260165.1:0-1502 GCF_002162155.2 Triticum dicoccoides | reverse complement strand
AAGCCAGCTTTGACTCTTGGCTAGACTATCCTACGATACTCCAACTTGAAATGGTTTTGCGCACACGAGTCCACTACTCACCACTTCAATACACCACCGAGGATCCACCTCCGTCTTCCTACGGAAGAGCCATCCTCGGCACTCACTCTTATCTTGAGGCTTTTAGTAGTTTCCATTTACTTGTCTATGAACTGTATAGGCAACCAAGTAGTCCTTTACCGCGGACGCGGCTATTCGAATAGATCATGTTAACCCTGCAGGGGTGTACTCCTTCATACACGCTCTCACCGCTTACCGTCGTTTACACGACATGTACTCGGCAACCTTCAAGCGGAAGCCCAACGTGGGTGTCGGCCACGACCTACCTAATCACCTAAGCCTCCAGTCCAGGTTTATCGCCTATCCAGGTTCCATCCGCAGGGAGTCCGGCCGAGGTTTCCCATACGGCCCCGAATGATGTGAACAGGGTTCCCGAAATACCTAACGGGTATTCGGTACACCGTGCCACGTACCTACCGCATCACAGCCCACCCCTACGGTCAGCGCTATCCACGGCCTCCAGTAGGCTACAAACACCAGAAACTACTTGCAACTCCTGGACGGAGAACTAGGGTGAATAAGAAGCCGAGAGGGTCCATTGGTTTCGGGCCCAATGCATGGTAGTAGCTGATTCTTAAATCACACATACAGATCTCAGTGCTTAAGGTCGGCTTCAATGAAACAACCCACCATGTACTCCTACATGGCCTCTCATCGATACCTTTACCAAATCGTGTTCACCACACCACTCTCATTACCGACATAATCATTTCACTCTAGCCCATCACCCAGATGACCCAGACCTGACACGACTCTAAGCATAGCAGGCATAGCAAGGTAGGAACAACACATACATATGGCTCAATCAACTCCTACACATGCTAGTGGGTTTCATCTAGTTACTGTGGCAATGACAGGTCATGCAGAGGAAAATGGGTTCAACTACCGTAGCACACAGCAGTTTGAAACGCGTTGTCTTAATGCAGTAAAAGAGAGCAAGAGCGAGAACATGGGATTGTATCGATATGATCAAATGGTTGGTTGCTTGCCTGATGGTTCGATGCACTGATACGGTTCTTCGTTAGGGTAATCACGGTACTCCTCGGAGGCAGAACCTGTCGCAAAGGACACCGACACACAACCATCACCAAACAATGTGCAACAATATGATGCATGCATGAAACATGGCAATATGAGTGTGTTGGGCTAATGCAACTAAAACCAGAAGGGTTTGAACAAATTTGAATCAAAGATTCAAATTTCAAACTCAAACATGGCCTTTTAAAGTGCTTTTCCTTGTTCTGCTTAAAACATCAATTTAACTTGTTTGATCATGCATGAAAATAGTACAGATGGATAGATTGGATTTTTCTGATCATTTTTCATATATAATTTGTCCAATTTGGAGTTACAGAATAAAAGTTATGAATTTTTGAAGTTTAAAATAATATTCTGGAATTTCC
>NW_021260164.1:5157-8144 GCF_002162155.2 Triticum dicoccoides | reverse complement strand
CGGTTGCATTGAGGGGGCTTCTACCAGAAAACGTCCGATTAGCCATTGTGTAGCTATGTGCATTCCTCAATGCAATCTCTCAGAAGGTGATCGATCCAGAAATCATACCAAGGCTAAGGAGTGATGTGGTGCAATGTCTTGTCAGTTTCGAGCTGGTGTTCCCACCATCCTTCTTCAATATCATGACACATGTCCTAGTTCATCTAGTCGACGAGATTGTCATTCTTGGCCCCGTATTTCTACACAATACGTACCCCTTTGAGAGGTTCATGGGAGTCCTAAAGAAATATGTCCGTAACCGCGCTAGGCCAGAAGGAAGCATCTCCATGGGCCATCAAATAGAGGATGTCATCGGGTTTTGTGTTGACTTCATTCCTGGCCTTAAGAAGATAGGTCTCCCTGAATCACGGTATGAGGGGAGACTGACTGGAAAAGGCACGCTTGGAAGGGACTCAATAATATGCAGGGACGGATATTCTTGGTCTCAAGCACACTACACAGTTCTACAGAACTCTACCTTGGTGACCCCGTATGTCGATGAACACAAGAACAGTCTGCGCTCCAAACACTCGGAGTAGTGCGACGACTGGATTACCTATGAACACATCAGGACTTTCAGCAGTTGGTTGGAAACACGTCTCAGAGGTGACATCACTGTTTGTGATGAGCTGTACTTGTTGTCCAGGGGACCATCTTCGACTGTTACGATTTGGAAAGGATACGAGATAAATGGGAATACATTTTACACGATTGACCTAGATTAAAAGAGCACCAACCAAAACAGCAGTGTCCGCTTTGATGCAACAACCGAGAGGGGAAAGGACACGTATTATGGTTACATAGTGGACATATGGGAACTTGACTACAGACATGATTTTAAGGTTCCTTTGTTTAAGTGCAAATGGGTCAATCTGTCAGGAAGCGGGGTACAGGTAGACCCACAGTATGGAATGACAACAGTGGATCTAAAAAATCTTGGGTACACTGACGAAACGTTCGTCCTAGCCAATGATGTGGCACAGGTTATCTATGTGAAGGACATGTCTACCAGACCGAGAAAAAGAAAAGATAAGGAAGCGAATACATCATACGATGATCCAAAGCGCCACATAGTTCTTTCAGGAAAAAGGGACATCGTGGGAGTGGAGGGCAAGACAGACATGTCTGAAGATTATGAAAAGTTTCATGAAATTCCTCCCTTCAAAGTCAAGGCTGACCCCAGCATCCTGATAAACGATGAAGATTATCCAAGGTTACGGCGCAATAAGCAAATGACACAAGCGAAGAAAAAGTGAAGACTTTCTCCCGCAACTATTACGATGATACGATGCCAACTTTGTAACAGACGAGTATGATACCATTGTCCGTTTTGTACATGCACATGCTATGTGGGTGAAATTATGATACCAAACTTGTGATTCACACAAATTTCAAAGAATTCAAAATTTAACTATTCAAAATTGAAAACTAATGGCACTAACAGAAATTTTAGAATTTTTCTAAAACAAATGGCACTAACAGAAAGTTTATAATTTTGCTGACCTAAAAGCAAAAAGAATTAAAAAATAAAGAAAAAAACAAAAGAAAATAAATAATGCAGAAAACAATACGAAAAAACTGGAAACAAAATAAAAATAGCAACAATAAGTATTTTGTTGTAAGTAGAAACAAAATAAAATAAATAAAGCAACAAAGAAAACAAAAAAAAAGTGTTTTCAAATTTGAAAACTAATGGCACTAACAGAAAGTTTATAATTTTTCTAAAACTAAAAGGAAAAAATAATTAAAAAAGAATGCAAAAAACAAAAGAAAATAAATAATGCAGAAAACAAAACAAAAAAACTGGAAAAAATAAATAAATAGCAACAATAAGTATTTTGTTGTAAGTAGAAACAAAATAAAACAAATAAAGCAAGAAAGAAAACAAAAAAACAAAAAAAGTGTTGTCACATTTGAAAACTAATGGCACTAACAGAAAGTTTATAATTTTTCTAAAACTAAAAGCAAAAATAATTAAAAAATAAAGCAAAAAACAAAAGAAAATAAATAATGCAGAAAACAAAACAAACAAACAGAAAAAATAAAAATAGCAACAATAAGTAATGAAAACAAAAAAACAAAAAAAATGCCTCCTACTAGGCTCCCACGTCCTGAATACGACTAGAAACCCTACCATGGGCCAGGATATAGGTCCGCATGAGGCCCAGTAGGCCCACAGGAAGATAAGTGACTTTAGGCCCGTAAGCCTGCATTTGAGAGGAGCTCGAAGTGGTCAGTGCAGGAGCGCTTGTAAACCACTTTCGAGCCCTCTCGGCTAGCAAGGTGGGACTAAACATCCCACGGCACCACGCCGCGCCAGTTCCAGCACAAGGCCTTTGGTCCCGGTTGGTGCCACCAACCGGGACTAAAGGGGTGCATTGGTACCGGTTCGTGGCACAAACCAGGACCAGTGCCCACCTTTAGTCTCGGTTGGTGCCACCAAACGGGACCAAAGGCCACCGCTTCCCGCCCTTTGGGCTGCCGAAAGCTGGCCTTTGGTCCTGGTTGGTGGCACCAACCGGGACTAAAGGTGGCATTGGTCCCGGTTGATGCCACGAACCGGGACTAAGCAACACTTGGGGAATTTTTAGATTGCCCCCGACGACGCCGATGACCTCCTCGACGCCGCCAGGCTGACCGTGTCGCCCGCTCCTCGTCGCCGTCGCCTAGCGCCCCTGCCTCGTGCTGGCCGTCACCGCCCGGTCCTCGTCGCCGTCTCCCTGCCCCTTCCCCATCCCGCCCCCGCGCGTCGGCGCCCTCGCTGCCCCCGCCGTCGCCTCGAGCTCCCCTGCTCGCGCGCGCCGCCCCGGCGCCCCGAACCCTGCCATGTGCTCGCCGTCAACGTCGCGCTGCCCCTGCACCGTCCCGCCCCCGCGCGCCAGCGCCCTTGCCTGCCCCCGCTGTGAGCCGCCGCCCCGGCTCTATTTTTTTATTAGTTTAATTTTTTT
>NW_021260164.1:0-4643 GCF_002162155.2 Triticum dicoccoides | reverse complement strand
AGAAAAGTTTTATATATCTAGCTAGGAAGGGAAGAAGAAGAAAAAGAATGAGAGGAAAAAGGAAATAAGAAGAGGAAAGAAAGAAGAAGAGGAGAGAAAGAAGAGGAGAAATAAATAAGAAGAAGAAAAAAGAAGAAATGGAAGAGGAGAAGAAGAAAGGAATAGAAGAGAAGAAGAAAAAATAGAAATTATTTTTTCTATTTTTTTTCTTCTCCTCTATTCCTTTCTTCTTCTCCTCTTTTTCTTCTTCTTTTTTTTCTTCGATCTTCTCCTCTATTCCTTTCTTCTTCTCCTCTATTCCTTTCTTCTTCTCCTCTTTTTTTATTCTTTTTTTTCTTCGATCTTCTCCTCTTTCATCGTTGATATACCCCCCTCGGCCCTCTCGCTTGACCAAAACTCTCGAGGACACCCAAACCCTAGAGATAAAATGATGTTGGTCTCCTACCCCCTCCCGCTGCGCCCCTACCCGACAAACTCTCTTAAGGCCACCCAAATTTACCAAGTTAAAAGAGCATTGTCGTCGAGGCCACCCCAAACCCTTGAAGCGTTGTGTCGAGGCCACCCCAAACCCTTGAAGCTTGTAGGCCACCCCAAACCCTAGAGAAGCAGCGTCGAGGCCACTAACATGATTCCTTATTGTGATTAGCTAGCTAGTTCTACGTTTGCCACTAATATATGTTCATCTCTACCATGTTTGAATAATAATTGACATGTTGTAAATATTTGCAGAAACTATGGAGCACTCCCGAGACGAAGCAATAGAAGCAATGTTGGGGGAGATAATCGCAGAAGGAAGTGATGTCATTGCGTCATTTTTCAATGACACCGATGGTCAGGAAGGACTGGGTGAAGAAGCGGGCTATGTTCATGATGGCTCCGGCCCATTAATGCCGGTACAAGAAGAGGGCTATGTTCATGATGGCTCCGGTGATGACCCAATGGAGGTACAAGAAGGAGACTGTGCTGACTGCTCCGGTGACCAAACCGAGTCCAGCCATGTATATATATATTAGTTAAGCCCGTGCTGACTAGTTAATTAACTCTCGTCTTTCATCCATTTTCTAGCCCTCCGGATCGAGCACAACTTCGGTAAGGAGACGAGGCCCAAAGAAAAAGTTGAGCTCAGATGAAAAGTTTGAGATCACAACAATCGCGCGCGACAGCGAACCGGTTGAACCCATCCGGACAAGAATGCATTTGTTGCTCAGTGCGGGGTTCTTGTTAGGGACAAGATCCCGATTAGCATCCACCAATGGTATAAGCCTAAGGAGGAAGACCCTCGGGTGTCTTATGTCAATGATATGCAGAAAGATGATCTTTGGACTGAGCTGAAGGCAAATTTCACCCTACCGCCAGAGGAGGATCCGGAGAAGCCAGTTAAAGCGCAATTAATCAAGTCTTGTGCTCTTAAGAAGATGGCAGGCCTATTCAGGAGGTGGAGGAAAGAGCTGAAAAAGTTTGTCGCCAAATAAGAGACACCAGAATTCATCGGCAAATATGAGAAGATCAGAGATCACTGGCCCGCATTTGTGGCCTACACGACATCAGAAAAGAGTAAGAAGATGTCGGCGACAAACAAGCAAAATGCTGCGAAGAAGAAGTTTCACCAACGCACGGGGTCAGGTGGCTACCTGCAAGCCCGGCCTAAGTGGTCCAAGGCTGAGAATGATCTGCTTGATAAAAGGATCGAACCAGAGACAATGAGATGGCCAGACCATTGCCAGACTTGGTTCTTCGGGGCTGGCGAAACCTTGGACCCTGTATCAGGGAAATGCCGTTGGACGGACGAGCAACTGAAAACACCAGTCACAAGTTTTCGGCAGTATATCCATGTAGCGCAGCAAGGGACGTTTGTTCCAGACAAGGAGAAGTACGAGCTCACAATGGCCCTCGGGAATCCTGAGCACCCTGGACGGACACGAGGCACGCCAGGCTCCATTCCATGGAAGGTTGGTTTTCCAAACGCAGGGGGTTACAAAACCCACGAGAGGAGGAAGAAACTAGAGCAGAGCCCACTGCAGGAACTGCACGAAAGGGTAATGGGGCTAGAGGAACGAGAAGCAGATCGCAACAAACGACCTGCCGAAGCTTCCCCCGAAGCTACCCCGCCTTCTCAACGGAGAAGCAGCATGGCTTCCACCGAGCTGCTTCAGCCGGAGCATGTCTTGACGGCTCCTGCCAGCCAAGGTTGTCAGAATCGTGATCTTGAATCGGATCGGAGCTCCGATGGTAGAATCGCAAATCATAGAATCTTCACTATCAGGATCGAAGAAACGTAGATTCTATGAACCAAAATCGTAGAATCAAAGGGTTTAATTTGGATTGTAAAGTCGTAGAATCGTACAACAGAATCGCGATTCTGACAACCTTGCTGCCAGCTATCCCGTGGATGCTATCATGGAGGCTCAAAATTGCCACCTTATGACGCGATGGATGAATTTTAAGTTCAAGGCGGCTGTTTGGCTCTGTTTATCCTACTGAACACGGCGCAACTTTTCACTGCCGTCCGATTCCAGAAGGATATGCTAGGGTGATGGTGGATGAAATAACGGAGGGATTTGAGGACCTCCTGCTTGACTACCCTACCGGTGAAGGGGAGACTAGGCTGGGTTCTGCTCTGAAGACTCCATGCCTATGGCGGAAGGAGCTCATCAACCTTCCGAACTGGACGCCTCCGCCTCCTCCTCCTCCTCCGGCGAGTTAGGGCACTCCGCCTCCTCCTTCGGCGAGTGACCATCAGGGCACTGGGCCTCCTTCTCCGGCGCGTGGTGGCACTCCTCCTCCTTCTCCGCCTGCGCCGGCGTGCCCGAGGAGCTAGCAGCCTCCTCCTTCTCCGGCGCGTGGTGGCACTCCGCCTCCTTCTCCGCCTGCGCCGGCGTGCCCGAGCAGCTAGCAGCCTCCTCCTTCTCCAACGCGTGGTGGCACTCCGCCTCCTTCTCCACGTACGGCGGCGCGCCCGAGCAGTCAACAGCCTCCTCCTTCTCCGCCTCGCCAGCAAGGGCGGAAGATACCCGCCGCCACCTCGGCTGCTCCGGTGCTTCGTAGTCCTTCTCGTCTGCCTCGTAAGCAAGCACGAAAGAAGACAGGCGCCGCAGCCGCTCCGTCTGCTCCGGCGTCTAGCAGTACAACCAGCAGAGGCGGGAGGCAATATAGATACGGTCCTTCTCTCAAGCCTCTAGAGAAGTTACCATATGATAGGACCAAGGAGGAAAACGCGAAGATCATGCAGGTCGAAGTGGACGACTTCTTTGCCGGGTTGAAAGCAAAGAGACATCCACCTCCGGAGGAGAAGGTAGATCCGGTGAATGCAAAACGCACTATCGATGCCCTGAGGAAACCACCAAAGTCTCCGTCGAGAACCAACTATGAGTGCATTACTGAACAGACATATCTCGAAGCGGAGCGGTCGGGAAGTACTGTCAGTGATAAAAGGTTAAAAGAACGAGTAGCTGGGAAAAAAATTGCCCATCTCGGCGAACAAGCAAAGCAATCGTGCCCCCCCGCTCAATGTGTCTAGCGGCGACATCGTCGCTAATGCTCCAAGGACGGTGGCCGGTTATGGCAATCTGGGAGATTACCTGCCTGATGATCAACTTCCTGATTTCTTGGAGGTGGACAAACACAGATACGAGTACGGGAAGCCTCTCGTCAAAGATGAAAAATCTCTAACAACTATGATGCGAAGATTCCATAATTGGTACATGAAAACCTGCATAGAGTCTGGGGGGACGAATGCTTTGTATCGGAATATTAAAGAGGAGCACGACCTCGTTGGAACTGATCTGTTGACTGTTCCATTTGATGAGTTCTTCGCGTTCTTCAATCAAAAGGCCCTCGATAAACTAACGGTCTTTTGCTACTGTTTGTAAATACTATTTCTATCATTAAGTCTCTATATATAGCTCTGCTCTTTCATTGCATGTATTTATAATTAATTATCCTCACTATATTATGCAGATTGAAGACCGTCGAGTGCAAAAAACAAGAAATGTATGATATTGGGTTCATTAACACAAATATCATAGATGAATTTCTGGTTCAAAAGCACGCCGAAGAGGCCGAGGCCAACTTGCTACAATCGTTGATCAAAAATCAAAACAAAGATTTAATACTCTTTCCTTACAACTTCCAGTGAGTGTTACTGTCGTGTGCATATTCGGTTTCCCTTATTACTCGAGCGAGGTTATAGTAATGTAATTGATGAGTTATGCATGCGTGCGCAGATTCCACTATGTTCTTCTGGAGATTAAGCTTGAGAGGGGAGTAGTAAACGTCTTAGACTTGAGACGAAAAGATCCCCACACCTATGCAGAAATGACTAATTTTCTCAACAAGTAAGTTCAATCGATCATTTATCGCACCATATCGGCAACTTTTTGTTCATTTCCTGATATCTCAAGTAATAATATTTATTTTCTTTGTCTTGCAGGGTTTGGAAACAGTTCACCGCAGAAGTTCTGGGACTGCCGAAGGAGCTGCGATATACATACCCGAAAGTAACTACTACTAGCTAGCTAGTTGCGCGCATCTCCCGTTGATTCTATAGCTGTACTTTCATCAATGCCATTTATAATGCTTCATTATCAGTTTGATTGACCTCTATTTCTCGTAAAGTGCTTGTGGCAGGAATAAGGGAATGATTT
>NW_021260163.1:0-2060 GCF_002162155.2 Triticum dicoccoides | reverse complement strand
AACTAATCTGCGGTTTCTTTCATAAATGAAATAATAACTCATCATCATCATATTAATATAAAAACTCTTGCATCATATCATCACCAATAACAGTATACTAGCTAGCTAAAAATCATCATATATAGTTGTCATTACCACTATTTAATCATCATAGCTAGTCGCTACTGCTATCTAATCACCACCAACACTAGCTTAAAAAAGAAACATTCACTTGTACCAGAAGCAAAGATATCATCGAGTTCAACACATGGTCATGAGATTAAGTTCAGGATCGATGAAGAACACGGACATGAGAGGACAAGTAATAAGAGCATGCTAATCACTCCTGCTGCTGCTCTCTCAGGTAAAATAGCATAGAACATGTATAGCTCTCCTAATTCATCATATTGGAGCATGCAGATGAACCTGTCTCCTAATCATGAGCTGTGCTTCTGTTTGCTGCCCCTAGTACTTCTCTGCGATCCTTCACAATTTTGCTCCAGTCTTTCACTATTAAGCATTCCCCGATTGTGGAAATCTTGAATGCACTCATGTGCAATGTAGGATATCTTGGCCATAAGCTAACCATTGACATGCGACCTTTAGTCTCGATCCATTGAGGCACAACTGTCACCGGGAGTCCCTGTTGAAGAACATCGCGTATAGTAACATTACTTAGCAATGAAGTTTAGCTTGAAAAATAATGTATGCAAAAGATGCACTGAGGACAAATAGTAAAAATCTTACCATCTTTCCTAAATAGATGTGACCGTAGTTCAATACAATCACTATTGGTCGCACGTTTTGAGTACTAAGATTTTCAAATTCAGCAAAATAATTTCTCTTGACATCATCAAGATCCTCAAGCCATGAAACATAATGACCTATCTCCTCGCAGTTTAGTTCAGCCCCGGGACAACGGACGGTACTGTCTACCAACCGTCGGACATGTTTGCTTGAATGAAAATAAGCTGTCAATAGAAATTAGTTGTCAACTATTTTTGAATAAACAATATCAGAGACATAAATATGGTTGAGAAACTCACATAATGGCAGTACTGGGGTTGTCTACACATCGACCCAAATGTCTCTATTACCTTCAATATCATCTCCGGGACGAATATCAAAGGTGATAAACATATCAGGTTCAAATGCATAAGCCTTGCATAGTGCTTGCCAAGTTTTGCATTCAAAATAGGTGTAGGTGTCTGCATTGTATAATTTGACGTTGAAGGTATAACCATGCTCGGTCTTCAAGTAAATTCTCTTTATCTCCATAGTTTTGCTAGGACTGAAACCTATCTTATCCAAGACAAAAATTCTTGCATGGCAGGGAATATGCTAGTAGAATAGTGAAAATTTAAAATTATAAGTTGAAGCAAATGAAGCATAAGTCATGCTTAATTACGAAAAAAGACTTGTCGTTGTGACTTACTGTATGCACTTCGAAGGTCTCATCCAGCTTGATACTAAAGCGTCTATCATCAACTAGGAAATTTTTGTCACACAGGCCGCGCTCGTCTTCGCAGTATTCGCACATAACGAAATTGTTTTCGTCGTCAGACGACATTTCCTATGTTCATAGTTAAAACATTAATTGATAAACACTTATTAGCTAGCTAGTTCTATATTAATTCAACTAATTCAACTAAGCACTTACTAAAAATAAACTAGTTCAATTAATTTCTTACTAAAAATAAAGTAGCTAGTTCTATATATAGTAAATTTAATATATCTAACATTTGACATTAATATATCTAATTCATCTATAACTATAAAAGTATTAAGAACTAACTCATCTAACATTAATATCTAACATTTGACATTAATATGTAACATATATTTCTATCTAATTCATCTAACATTTGACATTAATCTAACATTTATATAAACTAAAAAATAAAAAAATCATTAACAAAAAATAGAAAAAATTATGCTTAATTACGGGGGCGGCGACGGCGGAGGGAGACGACGACGACGGGGGAGGGCTAGGGCGGCGAGGCGGCCGACGACGACGGCGAAGGGGACGGGCTTTGAGCGGCGATGGGGACGGGCTGGGGCAGCGACGGCGGAGGGCGACG
>NW_021260162.1:0-1124 GCF_002162155.2 Triticum dicoccoides | reverse complement strand
AACAAGACCACTAGTTTCAAGAAAAAGGGCAAAGGGAAGAAAAAGGGGAACTTCAAAAAGAACGGCAAGCAAGTTGCTGCTCAAGAGAAGAAACCCAAGTCTAAACCTAAGCCTGAAACTGAGTGCTTCTACTGCAAGCAGACTGGTCACTGGAAGCGGAACTGCCCCAAGTATTTGGCGGATAAGAAGGATGGCAAGGTGAACAAAGGTATATGTGATATACATGTTATTGATGTGTACCTTACCAATGCTCGCAGTAGCACCTGGGTATTTGATACTGGTTCTGTTGCTAATATTTGCAACTCGAAACAGGGACTACAGAATAAGCGGGCACTGGCAAAGGACGAGGTGACGATGCGCGTGGGAAACGGTTCCAAAGTCGATGTGATCGCAGTCGGCACGCTACCTCTACATCTACCTTCGGGATTAGTATTAGACCTAAATAATTGTTATTTGGTGCCAGCGTTGAGCATGAACATTATATCTGGATCTTGTTTAATGCGAGACGGTTATTCATTTAAATCAGAGAATAATGGTTGTTCTATTTATATGAGTAATATCTTTTATGGTTATGCACCCTTGAAGAGTGGTCTATTCTTACTAAATCTCGATAGTAGTAATACACATATTCATAATGTTGAAACCAAAAGATGCAGAGTTGATAATGAAAGTGCAACTTATTTGTGGCACTGTCGTTTAGGTCATATCGGTGTAAAACGCATGAAGAAACTCCATATTAATGGACTTTTGGAACCACTTGATTATGAATCACTTGGTACTTGCGAACCGTGCCTCATGGGCAAGATGACTAAAACACCGTTCTCCGGTACTATGGAGAGAGCAACAGATTTGTTGGAAATCATACATACCGATGTATGTGGTCCGATGAATATTGAGGCTCGTGGCGGATATCGTTATTTTCTCACCTTCACAGATGATTTGAGCAGATATGGATATATCTACTTAATGAAGCATAAGTCTGAAACATTTGAAAAGTTCAAAGAATTTCAGAGTGAAGTTGAAAATCATCGTAACAAGAAAATAAAGTTTCTACGATCTGATCGTGGAGGAGAATATTTGAGTTACGAGTTTGGTGTACATTTGAAAAATTGTGGAATAGTTTC
>NW_021260161.1:0-1769 GCF_002162155.2 Triticum dicoccoides | reverse complement strand
AAGTATCTCTTCCTTTGACCATGAGATCGTGTAACTCCTGGATACCGTAGGAGTGCTTTGGGTGTATCAAACGTCACAACGTAACTGGGTGACTATAAAGGTGCACTACAGGTATCTCCGAAAGTATCTATTGTTTTATGCGGATCGAGACTGGGATTTGTCACTCCGTGTAAACGGAGAGGTATCTCTGGGCCCACTCGGTAGGACATCATCATATGCGCAATGTGACCAAGGAGTTGATCACGGGATGATGTGTTACGGAACGAGTAAAGTGACTTGCCGGTAACGAGATTGAACAAGGTATCGGTATACCGACGATCGAATCTCGGGCAAGTAACATACCGATAGACAAAGGGAATTGTATACGGGATCGATTGAGTCCTTGACATCGTGGTTCATCCGATGAGATCATCGTGGAACATGTGGGAGCCAACATGGGTATCCAGATGTCAGGACCCCGACTCAATGCCACATCGATCTAGCATGTAACACCTCATATCACTTCGCGGCCTCACGCACGGTATCCCCACGGGTGTCGCCTTACCTTAGCCCGGGACCGTTTGCGCCTTTTGGCACACGTATATGACAGTGTCGCTAGCATCCATATGATAAGGAGCCCGGGCTGACATGGCTAGTCGTAAACCCAAAGTGGCACAGACTTACAGGGACAGGCATCCATGACCCAGCATCAAACGTGTCGGTCATCAGCGAGTGAATCCAGGCTGTAGCACTGGGCTAGCAGGACTTCGGTGAACCGGGCTGTAGCGGGCTAACAGGACTCCGGTATTCATCGCGTGACATTTCCCCGAAGGGACAGACACAGGAACGAAGAAGGACACATGCCGGCCAGCCTAAGTGTTCCGGAGCAGTAGCAAACTACCATGGCTCAGTGGAAACACTAGGAGACATTTCCCGGTAAGAGAGGCTACTAAGGATAAACAACTAGATAGCCAGATCCCACACATACCAAGCATTTCAATAACATACACACAATATGCTCGATATGTGCAAACACAACATGGCATCACAACATGACTCTACGACTCAAGTAATTTATTCATTAGGCTCCGAGGAGCGAGATATTACAAACATGGGTCTCATGACCCAACACTCAGAGCATACAAGTCAAAGCACAAGCGGAAGCTATCATGTCTGGGTACAGACATCTATAAATGAAAAAGGCTGAGAAGCCTGACTATCTACCAGATCCTGCCGAGGGCACAAGATCGTAGCTGAGGTAACAAGCTAAACGTCGAAGACCACGCGGAATTACTAGTGAGACTGAAGTCTCTCTGCAAAAAGATAAAATAGGCAAACGTGAGTACAAATGTACCCAGCAAGACTTACATCAGAACTATCTACATATGCATCATTATCAACAAAGGGGATGGTGGGGTTTAACTGCAGCAAGCCAGCTTTGACTCGGTGGCTATCCTGAACTACGACTGCAAGGTAACTCTTTTGAGGTGGCGCACACGAGTTCACATATTCACCATATCAATACACCACTATGGATCCGCTCCCGTCTCCCTACGAGAACGCCATCCATAGCACTCACGCTTATCTTGCGTATTTTAGAGTATCCACTTTCAATTGTCTATGAACTGATATAAGCAACCCAGAAGTCCTTTTCCGCGGACACGGCTATTCGAATAGATCATATTAACCCTGCAGGGGTGTACTTCTTCATACATGTTTCCACCACTTAGCGTCTGCACACGACATGTGCTCGGCAGACTTCAAGCGAAAGCCGACGTGGGTGTAGACCA
>NW_021260160.1:0-1425 GCF_002162155.2 Triticum dicoccoides | reverse complement strand
TTAAAGGCCATGTTTGAGTTTGAAATTTGAATCTTTGATTCAAATTTGTTCAAACCCTTCTGGTTTTAGTTACATTAGCCCAACACACTCATATTGCCATGTTTCATGCATGCATCATATTGTTGCACATTGTTTGGTGATGGTTGTGTATCGGTGTTCTTTGCGGCAGGTTCTGCCTCCGAGGAGTACCGTGATTACCCTAACGAAGAACCGTATCAGTGCATCGAACCATCAGGCAAGCAACCAACCATTTGATCATATCGATACAATCCCATGTTCTCGCTCCTGCTCTCTTTTACTGCATTAAGACAACGCGTTTCAAACTGCTGTGTGCTACGGTAGTTGAACCCATTTCCTCTGCATGACCTGTCATTGCCACAGTAACTAGATGAAACCAACTAGCATGTGTAGGAGTTGATTGAGCCATATGTATGTGTTGTTCCTACCTTGCTATGCCTGCTATGCTTAGAGTCGTGTCAGGTCTGGTTCATCTGGGTGATGGCTAGAGTGAAATGATTATGTCGGTAATGAGAGTGGTGTGGTGAACACGATTTGGTAAAGGTATCGATGAGAGGCCATGTAGGAGTACATGGTGGGTTGTTTCATTGAAGCCGACCTTAAGCACTGAGATCTGTATGTGTGATTTAAGATACAGCTACTACCATGCATTGGGCCCTGAAATATGACCCCGCGCGACTTCTTATTCACCCTAGCTCTCTGTCCAGGAGTTGCAAGTAGTTTCTGGTGTTTGTAGCCTACTGGAGGCCATGGACAGCGCTGACCGTAGGGGTGGGCTGTGATGCGGTAGGTACGTGGCACGGTGTACCGAATACCCGTTAGGTATCTCGGGAACCCTGTTCACATCGTTCGGGGCCGTATGGGATACCTCAGCCGAACTCCCTGCGGATGGAACCTGAATAGGCGATAAACCTGGACTAGAGGCTTAAGTGTTTAGGTAGGTCGTGGTCTACACCCACGTCGGCTTTCGCTTGAAGTCTGCCGAGCACATATCGTGTGCAGACGCTAAGTGGTGGAAACATGTATGAAGAAGTACACCCCTGCAGGGTTATCATAATCTATTCGAATAGCCGCGTCCGCGGTAAAGGACTACTTGGTTGCTTATACAGTTCATAGACAAGTAAATGGAAACTGTTAAAAGCCTCAAGATAAGTGTGAGTGCCGAGGATGGCTCTTCCGTAGGAAGACGGAGGTGGATCCTCGGTAGTGTATTGAAGTGGTGAGTAGTGGACTCGTGTGCGCAAAACCATTTCAAGTTGGAGTATCGTAGGATAGTCTAGCCAAGAGTCAAAGCTGGCTTGCTGCAATAACTCCACCAACCCTTCTTGATGATATGCATGTATGTAGGATCTGATGTAAGTCTTGCTGAGTACCTTTGTACTCATGTTGCTATAATTTACATTTTTT
>NW_021260159.1:0-1330 GCF_002162155.2 Triticum dicoccoides | reverse complement strand
AGTAATTGATAGAAAAGCAAATAATTATGAGATTATCTAGGCATGATCATGTATATAGGCATCACGTCCGCAACAAGTAGACCGACTCCTGCCTGCATCTACTACTATTACTCCACACATTGGCCGACTCCCGCCCGCATCTAGAGTATTAAGTTCATAAAGAACAGAGTAACGCATTAAGCAAGATGACATGATGTAGAGGTATAAACTCATGCAATATGATATAAATCCATCTTTTTATCCTCGATGGCAACAATACAATACGTGCCTTGCAACCGTTTTTGTCACTGGGTAAGGACACCGCAAGATTGAACCCAAAGCTAAGCACTTCTCCCGTGGCAAGAAGGATCAATCTAGTAGGCCAAACCAAACTGATAATTCGAAGAGACTTGCAAAGATAACTCAATCATACATAAAAGAATTCAGAGGAGATTCAAATATTTCTCATAGATAAACTTGATCATAAACCCACAATTCATCGGATCTCGACAAACACACCGCAAAAAGAGTTTACATCGAATAGATCTCCACAAGATAGGGGGAGAACATTGTATTGAGATCCAAAAAGAGAGAAGAAGCCATCTAACTAATAACTATGGACCCGAAGGTCTATGGTAAACTACTCACAACTCATCGGAGGGGCTATGGTGTTGATGTAGAAGCCCCTTGTGGTCGATCCCCCCTCCGATGGAGCGCCGGCGAAGGCTCCAAGATGGGATCTCGCGGATATAGAAGGTTACAGTGGTGTAAATTGTGTTTTGTTGGCTCCCTGGATGTTTTCAGGGTACATAGGCTTATATAGGAGGAAGAAGTACATCAGTGGCCGCCCGAGGGGCCCACGAGATAGGGGGGCGCGCCCTTCTGTCTCGTGGCCGCCTCGGCTGCTTCTTGACTTGCACTCCAAGTCCTATGGATCACGTTCATTCCAAAAATCACGCTTCCGAAGGTTTCATTCCGTTTGGACTCCGTTTGATATTCCTTTTCTTCGAAATACTGAAATAGGCAAAAAATAGCAATACGGGCTGGGCCTCCGGTTAGTAGGTTAGTCCCAAAAATGATATAAATGTGTAAAATAAAGCCCATAAACATCCAAAAGGGGTAATATAATAGCATGAAACAATCAAAAATTATAGATACATTGGAGACGTATCAAACACTCAAAGGGTTTACTAGAGTCAGTAATCTAGTTCACATCGCCATGTGATTAACACCCAAGAGTAAGAAGGTGTGATCATGTTTTTCTTGTGAGAGAAGTTTTAGTCTATGGGTCTGCCACATTCAGATCTGTAAGTATTTTGCAAATTTCTATGTCTACAATGCTCTGCACGGA
>NW_021260158.1:0-1330 GCF_002162155.2 Triticum dicoccoides | reverse complement strand
AGTAATTGATAGAAAAGCAAATAATTATGAGATTATCTAGGCATGATCATGTATATAGGCATCACGTCCGCAACAAGTAGACCGACTCCTGCCTGCATCTACTACTATTACTCCACACATTGGCCGACTCCCGCCCGCATCTAGAGTATTAAGTTCATAAAGAACAGAGTAACGCATTAAGCAAGATGACATGATGTAGAGGTATAAACTCATGCAATATGATATAAATCCATCTTTTTATCCTCGATGGCAACAATACAATACGTGCCTTGCAACCGTTTTTGTCACTGGGTAAGGACACCGCAAGATTGAACCCAAAGCTAAGCACTTCTCCCGTGGCAAGAAGGATCAATCTAGTAGGCCAAACCAAACTGATAATTCGAAGAGACTTGCAAAGATAACTCAATCATACATAAAAGAATTCAGAGGAGATTCAAATATTTCTCATAGATAAACTTGATCATAAACCCACAATTCATCGGATCTCGACAAACACACCGCAAAAAGAGTTTACATCGAATAGATCTCCACAAGATAGGGGGAGAACATTGTATTGAGATCCAAAAAGAGAGAAGAAGCTATCTAACTAATAACTATGGACCCGAAGGTCTATGGTAAACTACTCACAACTCATCGGAGGGGCTATGGTGTTGATGTAGAAGCCCCTTGTGGTCAATCCCCCCTCCGATGGAGCGCCGGCGAAGGCTCCAAGATGGGATCTCGCGGATATAGAAGGTTACAGTGGTGTAAATTGTGTTTTGTTGGCTCCCTGGATGTTTTCAGGGTACATAGGCTTATATAGGAGGAAGAAGTACGTCAGTGGCCGCCCGAGGGGCCCACGAGATAGGGGGGCGCGCCCTTCTGTCTCGTGGCCGCCTCGGTTGCTTCTTGACTTGCACTCCAAGTCCTATGGATCACGTTCATTCCAAAAATCACGCTTCCGAAGGTTTCATTCCGTTTGGACTCCGTTTGATATTCCTTTTCTTCGAAATACTGAAATAGGCAAAAAATAGCAATACGGGCTGGGCCTCCGGTTAGTAGGTTAGTCCCAAAAATGATATAAATGTGTAAAATAAAGCCCATAAACATCCAAAAGGGGTAATATAATAGCATGAAACAATCAAAAATTATAGATACATTGGAGACGTATCAAACACTCAAAGGGTTTACTAGAGTCAGTAATCTAGTTCACATCGCCATGTGATTAACACCCAAGAGTAAGAAGGTGTGATCATGTTTTTCTTGTGAGAGAAGTTTTAGTCTATGGGTCTGCCACATTCAGATCTGTAAGTATTTTGCAAATTTCTATGTCTACAATGCTCTGCACGGA
>NW_021260157.1:0-1489 GCF_002162155.2 Triticum dicoccoides | reverse complement strand
TAGAATCGGGACTTCAACGACGTTTTGAACGTCATGGAGCATATGAGATGTTCCAGGAGTTGAAGTTAATATTTCAAGCAAATGCCCGGATTGAGAGATATGAAGTCTCCAATAAGTTCTATAGCTGCAAGATGGAAGAGAACAGTTCTGTCAGTGAGCATATACTCAAAATGTCTGGGTATAATAATCACTTGATTCAATTGGGAGTTAATCTTCCAGATGATTGCGTCATTGACAGAATTCTCCAATCACTGCCACCAAGCTACAAGAGCTTCGTGATGAACTATAATATGCAAGGGATGAACAAGACTATTCCCGAGCTCTTCGCAATGCTAAAAGCTGCGGAGGTAGAAATCAAGAAGGAGCATCAAGTGTTGATGGTTAACAAGACCACTAGTTTCAAGAAAAAGGGCAAAGGGAAGAAAAAGGGGAACTTCAAAAAGAACGGCAAGCAAGTTGCTGCTCAAGAGAAGAAACCCAAGTCTAGATCTAAGCCTGAAACTGAGTGCTTCTACTGCAAGCAGACTGGTCACTGGAAGCGGAACTGCCCCAAGTATTTGGCGGATAAGAAGGATGGCAAGGTGAACAAAGGTATATGTGATATACATGTTATTGATGTGTACCTTACCAATGCTCGCAGTAGCACCTGGGTATTTGATACTGGTTCTGTTGCTAATATTTGCAACTCGAAACAGGGACTACAGAATAAGCGGGCACTGGCAAAGGACGAGGTGACGATGCGCGTGAGAAACGGTTCCAAAGTCGATGTGATCGCGGTCGGCACGCTACCTCTACATCTACCTTCGGGATTAATATTAGACCTAAATAATTGTTATTTGGTGCCAGCGTTGAGCATGAACATTACTGGATCTTGTTTAATGCGAGACGGTTATTCATTTAAATCAGAGAATAATGGTTGTTCTATTTATATGAGTAATATCTTTTATGGTCATGCACCCTTGAAGAGTGGTCTATTCTTACTAAATCTCGATAGTAGTAATACACATATTCATAATGTTGAAACCAAAAGATACAGAGTTGATAATGAAAGTGCAACTTATTTGTGGCACTGTCGTTTAGGTCATATCGGTGTAAAACGCATGAAGAAACTCCATATTAATGGACTTTTGGAACCACTTGATTATGAATCACTTGGTACTTGCGAACCGTGCCTCATGGGCAAGATGACTAAAACACCGTTCTCCGGTACTATGGAGAGAGCAACAGATTTGTTGGAAATCATACATACCGATGTATGTGGTCCGATGAATATTGAGGCTCGTGGCGGATATCGTTATTTTCTCACCTTCACAGATGATTTGAGCAGATATGGATATATCTACTTAATGAAGCATAAGTCTGAAACATTTGAAAAGTTCAAAGAATTTCAGAGTGAAGTTGAAAATCATCGTAACAAGAAAATAAAGTTTCTACGATCTGATCGTGGAGGAGAATATTTGAGTTACGAGTTTGGTGTACATTTGAAAAA
>NW_021260156.1:0-1116 GCF_002162155.2 Triticum dicoccoides | reverse complement strand
GCCGTCGGCTGGTCTCCGGCGTGCTGACGTGGCGTCGTCGTTAGGGGCTAATGACCCTGCTAACTAACCCTGTGACACTGACAGCAGGGCCCCACCTGCTAATTAATCCTAGATTAGTTTCTGTTTAGTTTTTAACTAATCCTAGTGGCCCCACGCGTCAGCTTTGACTAAGCTGACGTGGCTGTTGACTGGGCCCACATGTCAGCGACACTAATCAGCCCCAGTCACTGACCAGTGGACCCCACTGGTCAGGTTTGACCTGAACCTGCCCCGTTGACCTGCTGATGTCACTGTGACGTGGGGCTGACGCAATAAGTATTTTCTGGATTTAAAAAATAATCAGGAAATTCCAGAAAATTGTATAAACTTCTAAAAATCATAGAAATTCAACCGTAACTCCAAATTAAATAATTTATATATGAAAAATTATCAGAAAAATTCAAGGAATCCATCTGTACCATTTTCATACATGTTAGAACAACTTATCACTACTGTTTAGGACAAATGAAGTGAATGACATTTGAATAATCACATATGGAGTTTAAATTTGAATCTTGTATTCAAACCAACTTCATTTAATCTGTTGCTAGTTGCATTAGCTCAAAACACATTCATTTTTCCATGTCATGATCATGCATCATATTGTGCATTGCATTGATTGTGTTCCCTTCTATGTTGCCGGTAATTGTCCCCTCTCGATAGACGTGATACCGATGATGTGATCGTTGACACTGATGAAGACTCAATGCTATCTTCAGAAGTGCCAGGCAAGCAAAACCCCCTTGTTCATTCCGATACAATCCCACTCTCTCGCTCCTGCTCTCTTTTACTGCATTAGGACAACATCGATTCATCTGTTACTTGCTGCGGTAGCTGAACCCCTTTATCCTTTGCATGACCTGTCATTCCACAGTAAATAGATGAAACCCACTAGCATGAGTAGGAGTTGTTTGAGCCCTGTTGTGCCTACTCATTCATGTTTGTTTGTCATGCCTGCTACTGCTTAGAGTTGAGTCAGGTCTGATTCATCGGGGATGAATCAGAGGCGTGTGAACATGTCCTACTGTGTGTGAGCTAAGTGTGTGAACACGATTTGGTAAAGGTAGCGGTGAGAGG
>NW_021260155.1:0-29107 GCF_002162155.2 Triticum dicoccoides | reverse complement strand
GAAATTACATGGGCCTGGCCCAATAATAAGGTGACGCAGCACCTAAAATAGCCTCGGGACGAAATTTGTGAAGTGGCATCTTGTATATTTCGTCCAAGGCTTCATGCACCCATTATGGTGGCTTCAAAGTCCTGAAATCATCACTTGTAACTCCGTTCTTGTTCCCCTTGCGCATGCCATCATCTCCATGCTTGTTCTTGCTCCAATGTTCATCCTTCTCCAAGCTAGGCCCTTCATTTGTAAGCAAAACAAATGTATCCAATTTAGGCAGCATCATATTCTCATGAACATTAGAATCATTACCAAGAAACGAAAGTACCTGGTAATTTAGTTGGCGTGCACGAGCTCTAGTAATTGGTCCAGTATGTATAGCAGCAGGGGCTGTGGGTGTAACAATTGTATTGATGTCCTCATCATGCCTACATCTCCCTCAACACCACTTGGACCCATGACACGAGCCCGAGCTAAGGCCATTGAAGATAAGGTGAACTCGCTCCTCTCCGAACTTCCTATTCCTACTCACGAGACATGGCTACTACCTCATTCAGAAACTCTGTGTGTTATCAGGTGCCTGGAAACGAGCCACGGAGCAGCGACCCCCAAGAGCCAAGACGGCGAGGCCCCCAATCAGGATGAACAAGAAGAAGAGTTGCCGCGAAGGTACAGGCGTCGGACGACCGACAGTGTCCGGACGTTGATAGAGGCAAAGGTGTCCCGTCTTTCGATGAGATGATGGATATCGCTTTGGTGGCAGTCGACTTTGACGATCCGACTACGAACGTGCGAGGACGTCGCGCCTTAGCAATCGCTAAACCAACTCCGAGAGGTTATTGACCACGCCGGAGCACGATCAACCTGACCACGAGGGTCTGTTTCCTGACGAAGAACAAGCAAGAAACTGAGATTGCAATCTGGATATTGCGAATATAAGATGAAAGCTTTATTGATCAAGGTGGGGTTCTGTGACGCCTTTGTCTGGTCGTTGAACACAAACGAAGAACGCGAAGTTGCAGCTATGGCGAACTTTTAATCTAAACAAAACCCAAAGTCTAAATGATGCCCTAAGGGCTGTATATATGGAAGAAGAGGGGGGAATTTCGTGGCCCTTGGTGGAGGGGTCCGAAATCAACCCTATCTCTTGTTTCCCCACACATACAGACTCTAAAAATAGCCTATACTTATGTATTTCGAAATTACATGGGCCTGGCCCAATAATAAGGTGACGCAGCACCTAAAATAGCCTCGGGACGAAATTTATGAAGTGGCATCTTGTATATTTCGTCCAAGGCTTCATGCACCCATTATGGTGGCTTTAAAGTCCTGAAATCATCACTTGTAACTCCGTTCTTGTTCCCCTTGCGCATGCCATCATCTCCATGCTTGTTCTTGCTCCAATGTTCATCCTTCTCCAAGCTAGGCCCTTCATTTCTAAGCAAAACAAATGTATCCAATTTAGGCAGCATCATATTCTCATGAACATTAGAATCATTACCAAGAAACGAAAGTACCTGGTAATTTAGTTGGCGTGCACGAGCTCTAGTAATTGGTCCAGTATGTATAGCAGCAGGGGCTGTGGGTGTAACAGTTGTATTGATGTCCTCATCATCTCCATGCTAGCCAAGTTGTTGCAGCTCCCTCCGTCTATGATGACGCGCACAGAACGTTCCTTCACAACTCCCTTGGTATGGAACAAATTGTGCCTCTGATTTTGCTCAGCTTGTGTGACCTGCACACTCAAAACACGTTGCGCAAGTAAACATTCATACCTGTCAGCGTCTTCAGGAGCCATGTATTGCGTCTCATGATCAGAATCATCTCCACCATGTTCTTCACGTGTAATAAGAGCCAAAGTCTCCTCATCATAGTCACTAGCAGACTCATATCCACCATCCGCGGTAGCAATCATCACACGCGGATATTTGCATTCCCTCGCATAATGACCTCCTCCCTTACAACGACGACAAATAATATCACTTGTGTGCCCTGTTGATGCCATGGAAGAAGACGAACGCTGTGCAGGCCCCGCAGGTGCGCTCTTGGCAGATAATGGTGGTTGTGCCTGTTTTCTTGTATCACGGCTGGAGGTGGCACCGGATGGAGGTGCTGGTGCAGTTGAAGTACAAGATGCACGTGGTGTCCATGATGAAGGTCGGCCTGCAGAAAAGTTAGTTTGCCCCAATGCTTGTCGATCCTGCACTTCACGTTCAGCTTTACAAGCAAGATGGAATAAACGAGTGATATTAGTATACTCCTTATAGTCTAGAATGGTCTGAATCTCTCTATTTAATCCACCCAGAAAACGTGCAAGCATAGCTTCATTCTCCTCAACAATACCACATCTAATCATGCCAGTTTGTAATTCCTGATAATATTCTTCTACAGAATTTTTCCCTTGTCTTAAACGCTGCAATTTTTGAAGCAATTCACGTTGATAATATGGTGGAACCCAACGCGTACGCATAGCAGTTTTCAAAGCAGCCCAAGTAGTTGGAATAGGATATAATCTACAATGTTCAGACCACCATACACATGCAAAACTAGTGAAAGCACAAACGGCAGCAGCAACTCGTCTCTCCTCAGGATATTGTAAACATGTAAATCGTTGTTCAGTTTCTAACTCCCAAGTAAGATATATATCAGGAACATATCTACCCTCAAATGGTGGAATATTCAATTTCAATTTAGGAATATGGACATCATCTCGTACCTGAGGTGGTGGTACATGACAGCTGTGGTGGTATATGGATACGGATTCGAAGCGGTGGCGGATAAGCGGTGGTGGTAGATGGCAGGGGTGATGATGATGGTGCGGCGGCGGCGTGACAACTTATGACCAGAACTCGAAACTCTAAAAGACTAGACTCTAAGACCAGCAACTAGACACGACGATGCAACCGCAAATTCAACAAAGCAAAACCCTAAAAAGATTATGCAAAGGCTCAGATTGGTTCGGATATGATGAACTAACCCTAATTTTTTTTTGTGGCTTTTTCGTGGACTGTAGGTATGAAGAACAGACTCGATCTAAACTACGAAAAACTGTAAAATCTCACCGAGCAACCTGGAAATCTGATACCACTTGATAGAGGCAAAGGTGTCCCGTCTTTCGATGAGATGATGGATATCGCTTTGGTGGAAGTCGACTTTGACGATCCGACTACGAACGTGCGAGGATGTCGCGCCTTAGCAATCGCTAAACCAACTCCGAGAGGTTATTGACCACGCCGGAGCACGATCAACCTGACCACGAGGGTCTGTTTCCTGCGAGCAAACGAAGAACAAGCAAGAAACTAAGATTGCAATCTGGATATTGCGAATATAAGATGAAAGCTTTATTGATCAAGGTGGGGTTCTGTGACGCCTTTGTCTGGTCGTTGAACACAAACGAAGTACGCGAAGTTGCAGCTATGGCGAACTTTTAATCTAAACAAAACCCAAAGTCTAAACGATGCCCTAAGGGCTGTATATATGGAGGAACAGGGGGGAATTTCGTGGCCCTTGGTGGAGGGGTCCGAAATTGATAGAGGCAAAGGTGTCCCGTCTTTCGATGAGATGATGGATATCGCTTTGGTGGAAGTCGACTTTGACGATCCGACTACGAACGTGCGAGGACGTCGCGCCTTAGCAATCGCTAAACCAACTCCGAGAGGTTATTGACCACGCCGGAGCACGATCAACCTGACCACGAGGGTCTGTTTCCTGCGAGCAAACGAAGAACAAGCAAGAAACTAAGATTGCAATCTGGATATTGCGAATATAAGATGAAAGCTTTATTGATCAAGGTGGGGTTCTGTGACGCCTTTGTCTGGTCGTTGAACACAAACGAAGTACGCGAAGTTGCAGCTATGGCGAACTTTTAATCTAAACAAAACCCAAAGTCTAAACGATGCCCTAAGGGCTGTATATATGGAGGAAGAGGGGGGAATTTCGTGGCCCTTGGTGGAGGAGTCCGAAATCAACCCTATCTCTTGTTTCCCCACACATACGGACTCTAAAAAGAGCCTATACTTAAGTATTTCGAAATTACATGGGCCTGGCCCAATAATAAGGTGACGCAGCACCTAAAATAGCCTCGGGACGAAATTTATGAAGTGGCATCTTGTATATTTCGTCCAAGGCTTCATGCACCCATTATGGTGGCTTCAAAGTCCTGAAATCATCACTTGTAACTCCATTCTTGTTCCCCTTGCGCATGCCATCATCTCCATGCTTGTTCTTGCTCCAATGTTCATCCTTCTCCAAGCTAGGCCCTTCATTTGTAAGCAAAACAAATGTATCCAATTTAGGCAGCATCATATTCTCATGAACATTAGAATCATTACCAAGAAACGAAAGTACCTGGTAATTTAGTTGGCGTGCACGAGCTCTAGTAATTGGTCCAGTATGTATAGCAGCAGGGGCTGTGGGTGTAACAATTGTATTGATGTCCTCATCACTGAATCTCTCTATTTAATCCACCCAGAAAACGTGCAAGCATAGCTTCATTCTCCTCAACAATACCACATCTAATCATGCCAGTTTGTAATTCCTGATAATATTCTTCTACAGAATTTTTCCCTTGTCTTAAACGCTGCAATTTTTGAAGCAATTCACGTTGATAATATGGTGGAACCCAACGCGTACGCATAGCAGTTTTCAAAGCAGCCCAAGTAGTTGGAATAGGATATAATCTACAATGTTCAGACCACCATACACATGCAAAACTAGTGAAAGCACAAACAGCAGCAGCAACTCGTCTCTCCTCAGGATATTGTAAACATGTAAATCGTTGTTCAGTTTCTAACTCCCAAGTAAGATATATATCAGGAACATATCTACCCTCAAATGGTGGAATATTCAATTTCAGTTTAGGAATATGAACATCATCTCGTACCTGAGGTGGTGGTGCAGGCCTACCATTACGAATATATACCTGAGGTCGACCTGCTGGTGGTGGTGCTGGTGGCTGCTCGTAGATCTGATTTTGATCAACCTCATCCTCATAATCGCCCGCATACTCATCATCCTCGTGGGTACCAGCAGCAGCAGTAGCAGGAGCCAAAGAAACACCAACAGCAGTAGCAGCGGCACCAGAATTTTGTCCTGGCTCAATAGGAACACGCTGTGCTCGTCCATACTGATTCGGAAGGGGGCGTAGTTGTTGTTGTTGCAGAGGTGCGACAGGTGCAGCCGGTGGTGGAAGACGCGCAAGCAGTTCATTAAATCTGTTATCGAGCTTTGTTTCGAACGTCTTCTCAAGGCCAGTAATCTTCTCCATGGCCTCTTCAAAATTGCTCGCGCGTCTTCCACCACCACCACCCGCTGCAGCTAACGCACCTCTCCAACAACAACAACAACGACTACCTCCACGTCGCGAAGCAGACCTCCGCCGAGCAAGCCGTGTTCCTCTTGCGTTTGGCCAAACTGTTGGTGCTGATGTTGATACTTCTGTGGCTCCTGCTGCTGATGCGGAGGAGGATGATTATGTGGGAGATTATGAGGATGAGGTTGATCAAAATCAACACTACGTGCAACCACTGTACCACCACCAGCAGGTCGACCTCAGGTATATATTCGTAATGGTAGGCCTGCACCACCACCTCAGGTACGAGATGATGTCCATATTCCTAAACTGAAATTGAATATTCCACCATTTGAGGGTAGATATGTTCCTGATATATATCTTAACTGGTAAGAATTTGAGATTTGCTTGACGGATTTGTGATACACCACCACCACTTCTTAGTAGTCTGTAGGATCATATTCTTGTGTGTTTCTATTGCTGCTAACCATGCCAGGATCACAAGCCGACGAGATTGACTGGGAGAACTTATCGAACAAGGAGCTTCATGATAAGTTTCAGCAAATGATAACTGAACAGGTACAAGATGTCCTGAACAATTTTGAAGAGTGATGAGGACATGACTACCTTGGATATGACCAAAAATATTGCATATATGCATATTTGTCAGGTGATTTCTAGTGCAAACTATTCAATAATCTATTTATGTTATCCAGAACAAAAATACTTCACATACTTTTGTGTTTTGTCTAATTGCAGGTGTATGGGACATTTGTACAATCCACATATGAAGATAAGGAAGAAAGAGATGTTTATTTACTGTCCAAAAAGTTCTCTCACGTCACTTTTGGCCCAAGAGAAGATAGAGTCCAAGTCTCTCACGTTCTGGATTCAGATTCGGACTGCACAGACACACCTGACTCAAAACGCACACAAGTTTTTCAGACGGACTCCGAATTGGGTGATTCTTTTTTTGTTGGAAACTAGATTTCGTGCACTTTCCAACTCAATTGGAATCACCTTCAAATTTGTCCGGAGCGTTGAGTTGTGGACGAAACAATCTGATGCTGCAGCAGAATCCGAGTCAAACTACAAGTCCAAAGGTGTTACGTCACCTCCACTTGGGCCCATTGGCCTTGTACGACCTAGATTTAGTTTTAGGCTGCCTTGGGACGTCCTCCCACCTCCTTGGCCGCCACCCCTTGCTCCTATATAAGTAGATCCATCTAGTAGCTTTTCCTTGGGATTTGTTTAGTTAAAAGTTAGCCATTGCAACTTCGTGTACTTCGTTTGTGTCCAACGACCAGACCAAGACCGCTTACGGATCCCCACCTTTATCAATACTTCATATATATTCGCAATATTCAGATTGCTTTTATCATATTCTTGCTCGTTCTTCGATTGCTTGCAGGAATAGACCTTCGTGGTCAGGTTGATCGTGCTCCGGCGTGGTCAATAACCTCAGGAGATTGGTTTAGCGATTGCTAAGGCGCAACGTCGTGCACGTTTGTAGTCGGATCGTCAAAGTCGTCTCCACCAAATCGGTAGTATCATCTCATCGAAAGATCGGGACACCCCGCCTCTATCAAGTGGTATCAGTTTTCAGGTTGCTCGGTGAGATTTTCCAGTTTTCCTAGATTAGATTTATTTTCTTACCTATTGTCCAAGAAAAATCCACAAAAAAAAAGTTAGATCTATTCATCCTTTGTCCTAGCCAGACTGAGCCTTTGCAATTTTCTTTTCATTGTTTGCATTATTGAATTATCGGTTGCATCGCCGTGTCGAGTTGCTGGTCTTAGTGTCTAGGTTGTTTAGAGTTTCGAGTTCTGTTCACATTAGTCACGTCGCCGCTGCATCGTTATCCCTTCCGCTGTCCACCACCCATCCATCAATTTCCTCCACGTGCTACCCACTGTTCATTGTCATAATCATAGTTGAGATCGTTCCCATCTTCGCTTGATCCAATCTACATCTTATCTAGTTTTTTTTGGAAAGAGGGAGAGAGAAAAAAAGATAGAGAAAAAAAACGAGAGAAAAAAAAAGTAAAAAAAGTCAGAGAAAAAAAAAGAAAGGAAAAGAAAAAAAGTGTGAGAAAAAAAAGAGAGGAGAAAAAAAAACAAATTCGGATCTATCTAGACTCAATCTCGTAGTTGAATTTGGATTGGAATCTGTTTTGCGCACTGTTCAGTAAAACAGGTGTATCTTCCTCATACGAAGTCAGTTTTAGCTCCGTGAGTACTCAAATTGAAGATAGCGACGAGCCGCATCTAAATAGTTGCAGAAGCTTGTTCAATATTTGACACCTCAAAATCGGCTTCTAAATAGGTCTTTTTGCCCTCCGAAGTTCGTGAACACAACTTGTTCCAATTTTTCAGGCCAGTTTTAGAATTCTTTGACTCCTCATATCAACTCGGAATTGAGTGATTCTTTTTGCATTGGAAAGCTTGAGTTAGTAGCATTCTTTGAAAGAATTTATCAGAAAATTGTCTCAAACTTTTCAAGAGGAAAGTTGGAGAGAGAGTTGTTGTATATCCTGCTTGGCAGTTGTTTTCATCATTATCTTCACTGCCGTTGTGATCTTCACTTATATCTTGCTGTCAAGAGCTACTTAGTATCCTTCATTGATGCTAGTTGTGCTACGCCGTGACCTCATTAGTGTTCTAGGCTCGCGTCTCTAGTCCGGTCTAGCCTAGGACCAGCACAGTACCGTCGTTGAGCGTTTATTCAACATTGCATCTTTGAATTGATTATTGCTAATCTTTTGCTACCATATATAGCCAACCCAGCTCCACATATTTCTACACCGTGTATACGTATGCTCCCCTGGCAATCGCTTTACTCAATATTCGGAGTTACTTGACACCGCTGGTTGCCGATCACCGCTTGCTGCATGGTAAGAACTTGTAAGACATTGATATTTGCTTTTCTGTGAGCGTTTTACCACCACATCCTAGTAGTTATAGGAACATTATTTTTGGGTTTTGTTTCTTGTTCTACTAATCATGACAGGATCCAGAGTCAATTCATGGGCTTTGTCGATCGCGGGAGACGTGCCACCACCTTTGCAAATACCACAACCGTCACGAGAGGTGCACAAACATCCAAATGCACATGATCAGGTTAATGTATCTATACCACCATTTAATGGCCGTTTTAAACCTGCTTTATATATTGAATGGGAGTTCGACATAAAAAATATATTTGCTTCCCATAATTTCAATGAACATAAAAAGGTTAAGGTTGCGGTTGGTTCTTTCACTGGTTATGCTTTGGTTTGGTGGAGTGAATATTGTCGGTTACACCCTGATTATATACCTACTACTTGGGATGATTTGAAACCTGCCATGCGACATACTTTCGTCCCTGCTTATTATACTCGTGACATGATTAAGAAGTTGCAACAGTTAAAACAAGGTAGTGAAACTATAACAAAATATTATGATGATTTACAAACTACCTTGTTGCATTCCTCTTTAGAAGAAAGTGAAGATGATTTTATGGATAGATTTTGGGGAGGATTAAACCGTGATATTCAAGAGATACTAATTCATGAAGAGTGTTATCCTATGGACCATTTGTTTCATCTTGCTTGCAAAGCTGAACAGGAAATAAAACGACGTGTTGGCCACGAGGAGAACAAGCGCATGATGCACATTCCAAGAGTTGATATGATTGTTCCTTCAACTACTAGGCATACTATGACAACCACATCCGTTGTTGTCAGGACTACATCACCTCCACCATGTGACACATCGCCCCCGAGAGTGGCTACATCATCTGAGTTGATCATAAGAGGTAATGACAAAGGTACTGATCTTCCATCTCTACATGAGAATGATGAATGCCTTGTCAATTTGAATGCACCATCTGATGAGCTACCCACTACTTTGATCACACCACCTATTTTAGAGGACTACGTTGATAATTTGACTTTGCCATGTGATCAAACAACTGAAATACCAACAATTTTGAGTGCACCCACTGAATTAACTATTGATGCAAAAGAACGAATGTTTAATCATTTTGATATGACCTCTAATCTTGGTGATGATTCTGTGTTGAATGACTTATTGCATGTTTGCTTATTTAAGCATGTTGTAGCATGTAAATTTGATGCAAGTAAGGTTTATTCACCAATGTTGGGATGGTTTAATGATGAACATTGTCAATCTTTTGAAATGAATAAGAGCTTCACTTATATGTGCAAACTGAGTTGCAATATTTTCATGCCTTCTACTTCTTGTGCTAATTTTTTCGCTTTAAATTTTATGAACTATGCAAGTTACTCATCTATTCATGTTTCATATATGCAAAAATCAAGAGAAGTAAAAATGGATGACATATACATATACAATATGTACACCTTGTCTCTTTTGTTAGCCACATTTCAGATTAAGCAACGCCGAGGACGGCTTTATTTTCAAGAAGGGGAGGATGATGAGGACATGACTACCTTGGATATGACCAAAAATATTGCATATATGCATATTTGTCAGGTGATTTCTAGTGCAAACTATTCAATAATCTATTTATGTTATCCAGAACAAAAATACTTCACATACTTTTGTGTTTTGTCTAATTGCAGG
This sequence comes from Triticum dicoccoides, assembly GCF_002162155.2. Taxonomy (NCBI): domain Eukaryota; kingdom Viridiplantae; phylum Streptophyta; class Magnoliopsida; order Poales; family Poaceae; genus Triticum; species Triticum dicoccoides. Next base: position 19,240 of record NW_021260155.1, on the reverse strand, counting down.
TGTATGGGACATTTGTACAATCCACATATGAAGATAAGGAAGAAAGAGATGTTTATTTGCTGTCCAAAAAGTTCTCTCACGTCACTTTTGGCCCAAGAGAAGATAGAGTCCAAGTCTCTCATGTTCTGGATTCAGATTCGGACTGCACAGACACACCTGACTCAAAACGCACACAAGTTTTTCAGACGGACTCCGAATTGGGTGATTCTTTTTTTGTTGGAAACTAGATTTCGTGCACTTTCCAACCCAATTGGAATCACCTTCAAATTCGTCCGGAGCGTTGAGTTGTGGACGAAACAATCTGATGCTGCAGCAGAATCCGAGTCAAACTACAAGTCCAAAGGTGTTACGTCACCTCCACTTGGGCCCATTGGCCTTGTACGACCTAGATTTAGTTTTAGGCTGCCTTGGGACGTCCTCCCACCTCCTTGGCCGCCACCCCTTGCTCCTATATAAGTAGATCCATCTAGTAGCTTTTCCTTGGGATTTGTTTAGTTAAAAGTTAGCCATTGCAACTTCGTGTACTTCGTTTGTGTCCAACGACCAGACCAAGACCGCTTACGGATCCCCACCTTTATCAATACTTCATATATATTCGCAATATTCAGATTGCTTTTATCATATTCTTGCTCGTTCTTCGATTGCTTGCAGGAATAGACCTTCGTGGTCAGGTTGATCGTGCTCCGGCGTGGTCAATAACCTCAGGAGATTGGTTTAGCGATTGCTAAGACGCAACGTCGTGCACGTTTGTAGTCGGATCGTCAAAGTCGTCTCCACCAAATCGGTAGTATCATCTCATCGAAAGATCGGGACACCCCGCCTCTATCAAAGAGGCCATGGAGAAGATTACTGGCCTTGAGAAGACGTTCGAAACAAAGCTCGATAACAGATTTAATGAACTGCTTGCGCGTCTTCCACCACCGGCTGCACCTGTCGCACCTCTGCAACAACAACAACTACGCCCCCTTCCGAATCAGTATGGACGAGCACAGCATGTTCCTATTGAGCCAGGACAAAATTCTGGTGCCGCTGCTACTGCTGTTGGTGTTTCTGTGGCTCCTGCTACTGCTGTTGCTGGTACCCAGGAGGATGATGAGTATGCGGGCGATTATGAGGATGAGGTTGATCAAAATCAGATCTACGAGCAGCCACCAGCACCACCACCAGCAGGTCGACCTCAGGTATATATTCGTAATGGTAGGCCTGCACCACCACCTCAGGTACGAGATGATGTCCATATTCCTAAACTGAAATTGAATATTCCACCATTTGAGGGTAGATATGTTCCTGATATATATCTTACTTGGGAGTTAGAAACTGAACAACGATTTACATGTTTACAATATCCTGAGGAGAGACGAGTTGCTGCTGCTGTTTGTGCTTTCACTAGTTTTGCATGTGTATGGTGGTCTGAACATTGTAGATTATATCCTATTCCAACTACTTGGGCTGCTTTGAAAACTGCTATGCGTACGCGTTGGGTTCCACCATATTATCAACGTGAATTGCTTCAAAAATTGCAGCGTTTAAGACAAGGGAAAAATTCTGTAGAAGAATATTATCAGGAATTACAAACTGGCATGATTAGATGTGGTTTGTTGAGGAGAATGAAGCTATGCTTGCACGTTTTCTGGGTGGATTAAATAGAGAGATTCAGACCATTCTAGACTATAAGGAGTATACTAATATCACTCGTTTATTCCATCTTGCTTGTAAAGCTGAACGTGAAGTGCAGGATCGACAAGCATTGGGGCGAACTAACTTTCTGCAGGCCGACCTTCATCATGGACACCACGTGCATCTTCTACTTCAACTGCACCAGCACCTCCATCCGGTGCCACCTCCAGCCGTGATACAAGAAAACAGGCACAACCACCATTATCTGCCAAGAGCGCACCTGCGGGGCCTGCACAGCGTTCTTCTTCTTCCATGGCATCAACAGGGCACATAAGTGATATTATTTGTCGTCGTTGTAAGGGAGGAGGTCATTATGCGAGAGAATGCAAATCTCCGCGTGTGATGATTGCTACCGCGGATGGTGGATATGAGTCCGCTAGTGACTATGATGAGGAGACTTTGGCTCTTATTACACGTGAAGAACATGGTGGAGATGATTCTGATCATGAGACGCAATACATGGCTCCTGAAGACGCTGACAGGTATGAATGTTTAGTTGCTCAACGTGTTTTGAGTGTGCAGGTCACACAAGCTGAGCAAAATCAGAGGCACAATTTGTTCCATACCAAGGGAGTTGTGAAGGAACGTTCTGTGCGCGTCATCATAGACGGAGGGAGCTGCAACAACTTGGCTAGCATGGAGATGGTGGAGAAGCTTTCTCTCACCACAAGACCACATCCACATCCTTACTACATCCAATGGTTCAACAACAGCGGCAAGGTTAAGGTAACACGTATTGTTCGTGTGCATTTTAGTATATCTACATATGCTGATTATGTTGATTGTGATGTGGTACCTATGCAAGCATGTTCCTTATTACTTGGTAGACCATGGCAATTTGATAAAAATTCTGTACACCATGGTAGAAACAATCACTATACTCTTGTTCATAAGGATAAAAATATTACTTTGCTTCCTATGACTCCTGATTCCATTTTGAAAGATGATATTAATAGAGCTAATAAAGCACAACAGGAGAAGAATAAGAGTGAAAATCAGATTGTGGCAAAAGAATTTGAGCAACAAATGAAGCCTAATAATAAACCATCTAGTGTTGCTTCTGAAATTAAATTGAAAAGTGCATGTTTATTTGCCACCAAATCTGATATTGATGAGCTAGATTTTAGCAAATCTATTTGCTATGCTTTTGTGTGCAAAGAGGCATTATTTTCATTCGAGGACGTGCCTTCCTCTTTGCCTCCTGCTGTCACTAACATTTTGCTGGAGTTCGCTGACGTTTTTCCACAAGACGTGCCACCGGGATTACCGCCTATTCGAGGGATTGAGCATCAGATTGACTTAATTCCCGGTGCTTCACTGCCAAACCGTGCACCATACCGTACCAATCCAGAGGAGACGAAGGAGATTATGCGTCAAGTACAAGAGCTTCTCGACAAAGGTTATATACGCGAATCCCTTAGTCCTTGTGCTGTTCCTATTATTCTAGTGCCGAAAAAGGATGGTACATCACGTATGTGTGTTGATTGTAGAGGCATTAATAATATTACTATTCGTTATCGTCATCCTATTCCTAGGCTAGATGATATGCTTGATGAATTGAGTGGCTCTACAATATTCTCCAAAGTTGATTTGCGTAGTGGCTACCATCAAATTCGTATGAAATTGGGAGATGAATGGAAAACAGCATTTAAAACTAAGTTTGGATTATATGAGTGGTTAGTCATGCCTTTTGGGTTAACTAATGCACCTAGTACTTTCATGAGATTAATGAACGAAGTTTTACGTGCTTTCATTGGACGATTTGTGGTAGTTTACTGATGACATATTGATTTATAGCAGATCTTTGGAGGAACATTTGGAACATTTACGTGCTGTTTTTATTGCTCTACGTGATGCACGTTTGTTTGGTAATCTTGGGAAGTGCACCTTTTGCACCGACCGAGTATCTTTTCTTGGCTATGTTGTTACTCCACAGGGAATTGAAGTTGATAAAGCCAAGATTGAAGCTATTGAGAGTTGGCCGCAGCCCAAAACGGTCACACAAGTGAGGAGTTTTCTTGGCCTCGCTGGATTCTATAGGCGTTTTGTGAGAGATTTCAGCACCATTGCTGCACCTCTCAATGAGCTTACAAAGAAAGATGTGCCTTTTCTTTGGGGTACCGCACAGGAAGAAGCCTTCACGGTATTGAAAGATAAGTTGACACATGCTCCTTCACTCCAACTTCCTGATTTTAATAAGACTTTTGAGCTTGAATGTGATGCTAGTGGAATTGGATTAGGAGGTGTGTTATTACAAGATGGCAAACCTGTTGCATACTTTTCTGAAAAATTGAGTGGGCCTAGTCTGAATTATTCTACTTATGATAAAGAATTATATGCTCTTGTTCGGACTTTAGAAACATGGCAACATTATTTATGGCCCAAAGAATTTGTTATACATTCTGATCATGAATCATTGAAACATATTAAAAGTCAAGCTAAACTGAATCGTAGACATGCTAAATGGGTTGAATTCATTGAGACTTTCCCTTATGTCATTAAACACAAGAAGGGAAAAGAAAATGTTATTGCTGATGCTTTGTCTCGTCGCTATACTGTGCTTTCACAACTTGACTTCAAAATATTTGGTTTGGAGACCATCAAAGATCAATATGTGCATGATGCTAATTTTAAAGATGTAATGCATAATTGTAAAGAAGGAAGAATGTGGAACAAGTTTGTTGTTAACGATGGATTTGTGTTTCGTGCTAACAAGTTATGCATTCCAGCTAGCTCCGTTCGTCTTTTGTTGTTGCAGGAGGCGCATGGAGGAGGATTAATGGGACACTTTGGCGTGAAGAAGACGGAGGACATACTTGCTACACATTTCTTTTGGCCAAAGATGAGACGGGATGTTGAGCATTTTATTGCTCGCTGCACTACATGTCAAAAAGCTAAGTCACGCCTCAATCCTCATGGTTTATATATGCCTTTGCCTGTACCTAGTGTTCCTTGGGAGGATATATCTATGGACTTTGTTTTAGGTTTACCTCGAACAAAGAAGGGGAGGGATAGCATATTTGTTGTCGTGGATAGATTCTCGAAAATGGCACACTTTATACCATGTCATAAAAGCGATGATGCTGTTAATGTTGCTGATTTGTTCTTTCGTGAAATTATTCGCTTGCATGGTGTGCCAAATACTATTGTTTCAGATCGTGATACTAAATTTCTTAGCCACTTTTGGAGATGTTTATGGGCTAAGTTGGGGACTAAACTGCTTTTTAGTACTACTTGTCACCCCCAAACTGATGGACAAACTGAAGTAGTCAATAGAACGTTGTCTACTATGCTTAGGGCTGTTTTGAAGAATAATAAGAAAATGTGGGAGGAATGCTTGCCTCATATTGAACTTGCTTATAATCGTTCATTGCATTCTACTAGTAAGATGTGCCCTTTTGAAGTTGTGTATGGTTTCCTACCTCGTGCACCTATTGATTTGTTGCCTCTTCCATCTTCGGAGAAGGTTAATTTTGATGCTAAACAACGTGCTGAATTGATTTTAAAAATGCATGAGTTAACTAAGGAAAACATTGAGCGCATGAATGCTAAATATAAACTTGCTGGAGATAAGGGTAGAAAACATGTTGTGTTTGCACCTGGAGATCTTGTTTGGTTACATTTGCGTAAGGATAGATTTCCTGATTTGCGCAAATCAAAGTTAATGCCACGTGCTGATGGTCCCTTTAAGGTGTTAGAGAAAATAAATGATAATGCATATAAACTTGAGCTGCCTGCAGATTTTGGGATTAGTCCCACTTTTAACATTGCAGATTTGAAGCCTTATTTGGGTGAGGAAGATGAACTTCCGTCGAGGACGACTTCATTTCAAGAAGGGGAGGATGATGAGGACATCAATACAATTGTTACACCCACAGCCCCTGCTGCTATACATACTGGACCAATTACTAGAGCTCGTGCACGCCAACTAAATTACCAGGTACTTTCGTTTCTTGGTAATGATTCTAATGTTCATGAGAATATGATGCTGCCTAAATTGGATACATTTGTTTTGCTTACAAATGAAGGGCCTAGCTTGGAGAAGGATGAACATTGGAGCAAGAGCAAGCATGGAGATGATGGCATGCGCAAGGGAAACAAGAACGGAGTTACAAGTGATGATTTTAGGACTTTGAAGCCACCATAATGGGTGCATGAAGCCTTGAACGAAATATACAAGATGCCACTTCATAAATTTCGTCCCGAGGCTATTTTAGGTGCTGCGTCACCTTATTATTGGGCCAGGCCCATGTAATTTCGAAATACATAAGTATAGGCTATTTTTAGAGTCCGTATGTGTGGGGAAACAAGAGATAGGGTTGATTTCGGACCCCTCCACCAAGGGCCACGAAATTCCCCCCCCCCCCTCTTCCTCCATATATACAGCCCTTAGGGCATCGTTTAGACTTTGGGGATTTGTTTAGTTAAAAGTTAGCCATTGCAACTTCGTGTACTTCGTTTGTGTCCAACGACCAGACCAAGACCGCTTCCGGATCCCCACCATTATCAATACCTCATATATATTTGCAATATTCAGATTGCTTTATCATATTCTTGCTCGTTCTTCGATTGCTTGCAGGAATAGACCTTCGTGGTCAGGCTGACCGTGCTTCCGGCATCGTCAGTAACCTCAGGAGATTGGTTTAGCGATTGCTAAGGCGCAACGTCGTGCACGTTTGTAGTCGGATCGTCAAAGTCGTCTCCACCAAATCGATAGTTATCATCTCATCGAAAGATCGGGACACCCCGCCTTTATCACCATATGTGTGGGCAAACAAGAGATAGGGTTGATTTCGGACCCCTCCACCAAGGGCCACGAAATTCCCCCCTCTTCCTCCATATATACAGCCCTTAGGGCATCGTTTAGACTTTGGGTTTTGTTTAGATTAAAAGTTCGCCATAGCTGCAACTTCGCGTACTTCGTTTGTGTTCAACGACCAGACAAAGGCGTCACAGAACCCCACCTTGATCAATAAAGCTTTCATCTTATATTCGCAATATCCAGATTGCAATCTTAGTTTCTTGCTTGTTCTTTGTTTGCTCGCAGGAAACAGACCCTCGTGGTCAGGTTGATCGTGCTCCGGCGTGGTCAATAACCTCTCGGAGTTGGTTTAGCGATTGCTAAGGCGTGACGTCCTCGCACGTTCGTAGTCGGATCGTCAAAGTCGACTTCCACCAAAGCGATATCCATCATCTCATCGAAAGACGGGACACCTTTGCCTCTATCATCCTAGTATGGGTAGCAGAGGATTAGCTCATATTTGTGAGAGAGCCTTTGCTCATCCACTTGGATACTTCTCCTTGGAGTTCAGGACCTCTTTGGAGAAGATCCCCCAAGCGGATTCAAGACCCCTCTCAAGGGAAGACCATCAAGACCTCCGTTAGGAGATGAACTGTCCTTTGTATCCTTACCTTTGTTGATTGTGGATCATATGTACCTCTTTGTGTTCGGTGATCTAGCACTCGCGTGATTGATTCTCTGTCGGTTTCATGATTCTCTCTCGTCCTCCCCGTGATTTCCCCTTTGTGCTTCCGTGTGTTCTTCGTGTTTCTCCCGTGGGATCCCTCCAAACGTGAAAGATCATCCACCTAGGGTTCTGCCCTACATCAGGTAATCAAGGTGGATGTGGACAAGGATGGTATAGCAAGAGGTAACCAGCTACGGGTTAGGGCAAGAATCTCCATCTTTGAACCATCGGTACGGGTTTTTTTCCTCAAGGCCACTCAGGAAGAAAACAACAGGACATGGTTCGACTTCCACTATGAAAAGATTCCACACTTCTGTTTTGAGTGTGGGAGGCTAGTCCATGAGGATGGAAGGTGCAACCCCCCTGTTGACAAATCGGCACAATGGGGAGGATGGCTCAGAGCATCGCCGGGGAGGAGCACTGGCTCCAAAACCGAGGCAAAAGGAGGAAAACTCAATACTAGCAACAGCTTTGCCAGCTCACAGTCGGAAGGAAATTCTAAGGATCTGGGTAGCTCGGCTAGGGCGAGAGATGTTCCGACCAAGCGCAATTTAAATGCTGATTTTGACAATCCAGAAAGTTCCCGCACTGGTGGGCAGCACAAGATAGACAAGGGAGAAGTCAACATCCCAAAGAAAGACCGGTTTAGAGGTGCTTGGCAGGAGGAGAGGGATCTCAGACATGAGATCGAACGCAAGAAGGAGAGAGACTTAAGAGAACAACTCAAGGAGCAGCAAAGAAGGAGGGATATGGAGCGGGAGCAGCAGGAGAGGAGAAGGTATAGGGAAGGGAATGAGGCAAACAGATATGCCCATGAGGATTATGCTTATAAACCCCACTACCCCGCCCAAAGAAGAAGAGGATATTATGCCAGGAAACATCGTTCTGATCAAGTAGAGCATGGAAGAAGAGGAAACAACCCCAATGCTACGCCAAACATGAGGAAACAGGGGCCACGACAGGTGTGGGTAGCAAAGGAGGGCGGAGACAGATATGAGGAAACGAGAGTTTTTGTGAGAGATACTCGACAGAAGACGGCTTCTGTTTTTGATCGTATGTCGACGGAGGATACATCGGCGGACCCTGCCAGGGCGCGGGGCCACTGAGAACAACGATTATCTTAGCCTGGAACTGCCGAGGATTGGGGTTGGACTCAGCAATGGGCGAGCTTCGGGACCTAGTAAGGTCGTACAACCCAGAGGTGGTGTTTCTCTCGGAAACGAAGAAACGAGCGGGGGCGATGGAGAGGTTAAAATGGAGTTTGGTTTTCAACCAAGGCGTGGCGGTGGACTGCAAGGGCAAGAGCGGTGGATTGGCATTGTGGTGGAGAGACCATGTTGAGGTTACGGTGCGTCCTTGGTGCCAATATTACATTGATGCAAAGGTAGTGGCCAATGGCAGTTCCTTTCGATTCACTGGAATCTATGGGGAACCCTGTGTTGAGAAGAGAATGAAAACTTGGGAGGTGCTTCGATATCTAAGGACACAGGATGATCTTCCATGGTTATGCGTGGGAGATTTTAATGAAGCTTTGAGGCAAAGTGAGCAACAAGGGGGTAATCCAAGAAGTATGAATCAGATGGCAATGTTTGAGGAATGCCTGGCCGACTGCGGCCTGGCTGACCTTGGCTTTTCGGGCTATCCATTCACATGGGATAACAAGAGGCAGATGGAGGAGAACATCCAAGTCCGTTTGGACCGGGCAACATGTAATGCTGATCTTGCCCAGATGTTCCCGTCGTTAGAGGTGCAACATGTGATGACAGAAGAATCTGACCACCAAGCGCTAATTATTAAGGCTGCGACGGCACTAGCGGACTCACGAGCTACGGGATCGCGACCGTTTATTTATGAGGCTGCATGGGCGCGTCATGATGGATACGAAGGGATGGTGGCCGCTGCATGGGCTGCAGCTTGCGAAGCCAATCAGCAAGGCGGGGCGTTGAGGGAGACATGCACAAGACTGCAGGAAACGACAAGGGCCATGCAACAGTGGAGTCGAAGGGTTTTTGGGTCTATCAAAAAGCAGATTGGCCACCTTAAGGGGCAGCTAGTGGATGCGAAGGAACGATCTGCATGGACGGGCTATCGACAGGAAGTCAAGGATATTGAAGATCAGCTTCATGAGCTCTATGAAAGAGAAGAGGTGTACCACAAGCAGCGATCAAGGGTGGACTGGCTGATGGAAGGAGATCAAAATACAAAATATTTCCAAAATCGCGCGTCGCATCACAAAAGGAAGAACACCATTAAGGCGTTGAGAAGGGACAATGGCACAAAGTGCACGGATGACGACGGGATGCGAGCGATGGCGGCACAGTTTTACGAACATCTCTTCACCTCAGAAGGATCTCATGACAAAGAAAGCGTGTTGCAGCACATTCAGAGACTTGTGTCGGATGAGATGAACGCAAAACTAACAACTCCTTTCTCGGACGAGGAGATACGTACGACGCTCTTTCAGATGGGACCAACCAAGGCACCGGGCCCGGATGGCCTCCCGGCCATGTTTTACCAACGCCACTGGGAGTTGGTAAAGGAGGACGTGTGCGCTGCGGTAAGAGAGTTTTTAGATGGAAAAGTGGCTCCAAACAGTTTTAATGACACGATCATCGTTATGATTCTGAAGGTAAACTCACCGGAGTTACTTTCCCAGTTTAGACCCATTAGCTTATGTAATGTTCTGTACAAGATTGCGGCGAAGGCACTGGCCAACCGTCTGAAAGTGGTACTACCAGTCATGATCTCCGAGGAGCAGAGTGCATTTGTGCCTGGCAGACTCATAACAGATAACGTATTGGTAGCGTATGAATGTGTGCATGCGATCAGGAAACGGAAGCGAAAGAAGCCTGTGTGTGCGGTCAAGTTAGATATGATGAAGGCCTATGACAGAGTTGAATGGGATTTTTTAGAGCAAATGCTTCTGAAGATGGGTTTCTCCGGTCACTGGACGGAGATGTTGATGAGGACATCAATACAATTGTTACACCCACAGCCCCTGCTGCTATACATACTGGACCAATTACTAGAGCTCGTGCACGCCAACTAAATTACCAGGTACTTTTGTTTCTTGGTAATGATTCTAATGTTCATGAGAATATGATGCTACCTAAATTGGATACATTTGTTTTGCTTACAAATGAAGGGCCTAGCTTGGAGAAGGATGAACATTGGAGCAAGAACAAGCATGGAGATGATGGCATGCGCAAAGGGAACAAGAACGGAGTTACAAGTGATGATTTCAGGACTTTGAAGCCACCATAATGGGTGCATGAAGCCTTGGACGAAATATACAAGATGGCACTTCATAAATTTCGTCCCGAGGCTATTTTAGGTGCTGCGTCACCTTATTATTGGGCCAGGCCCATGTAATTTCGAAATACATAAGTATAGGCTATTTTTAGAGTCCGTACGTGTGGGGAAACAAGAGATAGGGTTGATTTCGGACCCCTCCACCAAGGGCCACGAAATTCCCCCCTCTTCCTCCATATATACAACCCTTAGGGCATCGTTTAGACTTTGGGTTTTGTTTAGATTAAAAGTTCGCCATAGCTGCAACTTCGCGTACTTCGTTTGTGTTCAACGACCAGACAAAGGCGTCACAGAACCCCACCTTGATCAATAAAGCTTTCATCTTATATTCGCAATATCCAGATTGCAATCTTAATTTCTTGCTTGTTCTTCGTTTGCTCGCAGGAAACAGACCCTCGTGGTCAGGTTGATCGTGCTGCGGCGTGGTCAATAACCTCTCGGAGTTGGTTTAGCGATTGCTAAGGCGCGACGTCCTCGCACGTTCGTAGTCGGATCGTCAAAGTCGACTTCCACCAAAGCGATATCCATCATCTCATCGAAAGACAGGACACCTTTGCCTCTATCAAGTGGTATCAGATTTCCAGGTTGCTCGGTGAGATTTTACAGTTTTTCGTAGTTTAGATCGAGTCTGTTCTTCATACCTACAGTCCACGAAAAAGCCACAAAAAAAATTAGGGTTAGTTCATCATATCCGAACCAATCTAAGCCTTTGCATAATCTTTTTAGGGTTTTGCTTTGTTGAATTTGCGGTTGCATCATCGGTCTAGTTGCTGGTCTTAGAGTCTAGTCTTTTAGAGTTTCGAGTTCTGGTCATAAGTTGTCACGCCGCCGCCGCACCATCATCATCGCCCCTGCCATCTACCACCACCGCACGGAATCCGTATCCATATACCACCACCAATCCGTGTCCATATACCACCACCGATCCATATCCATATACTACCACCGCTACCACCACCTCTGCCATATACCACCACCATATATCCACCACCAATCCGAGTTCTTTGCTTATTCGGTTTGTTTTCGAGATCCATCTAGTTTCCGATTCGTGTTTCCTTGCCGGAGTAGGTTTCGGAAAAAAAAAAGCAGCGCAAAAAAAAAAGTCGGGTAGCCACGCTCCATTTAGGCCCAAAATTTTTCGAAAACGCATTTTTCAAAAAATTTTCTGGCTATCCTATTTTTAGGTGTTTCTGAGTGTTTTGAGACAGGTGCCATTATAGGAAGTTTTTTTTGACCCGTTTCTAGGTTTTGGGTCCGGGCAGTCGAAAAAAAAAATTTCGTGCCCATCCTGTCAGTTTGACCTAGGAAGAGTTTTGAGACACTCGCCATTATAGTGCTTTTTGGCAAAAAAAAAGCAGCGCCAAAAAAAAAGAGGGCAAAAAAAAAAGAGAGCGAAAAGAAAAATTTCAGAGTGTGCTTTTCCCTTGTTTACGTGCCGCGCCGTGATTTTGTTGGTGTTCTAGGCTCGCGTCTCTAGCACAGTCTAGCCTAGGACCAGCACAGTACCGTCGTTGAGCGTTTATTCAACTTTGCATCTCTGAATTGATTATTGCTGACCCTTTTTGCTACCATACTATAAGCCTTCCCAGCTCCACATACATCTACGTCGTGTGTTTGACTCTCCCTGGTAATCGCTCTATCCAAGCTTTGAGAGTTTTTGACTACAACGGTTGCTGATCACCGCCTGCTGCTGGGTAAGAACTGGTAAGAATTTGAGATTTGCTTGACGGATTTGTGATACACCACCACCACTTGTTCGTAGTCTGTAGGATCATATTCTTGTGTGTTTCTATTGCTGCTAACCATGCCAGGATCACAAGCCGACGAGATTGACTGGGAGAACTTATCAAACGAGGAGCTTCATGATAAGTTTCAGCAAATGATGACTGAACAGGTACAAGATGTACTGAACAATTTTGAAGAGGCCATGGAGAAGATTACTGGCCTTGAGAAGACGTTCGAAACAAAGCTCGATAACAGATTTAATGAACTGCTTGCGCGTCTTCCACCACCGGCTGCACCTGTCGCACCTCTGCAACAACAACAACTACGCCCCCTTCCGAATCAGTATGGACGAGCACAGCATGTTCCTATTGAGCCAGGACAAAATTCTGGTGCCGCTGCTACTGCTGTTGGTGTTTCTGTGGCTCCTGCTACTGCTGTTGCTGGTACCCAGGAGGATGATGAGTATGCGGGCGATTATGAGGATGAGGTTGATCAAAATCAGATCTACGAGCAGCACCAGCACCACCACCAGCAGGTCGACCTCAGGTATATATTCGTAATGGTAGGCCTGCACCACCACCTCAGGTACGAGATGATGTCCATATTCCTAAACTGAAATTGAATATTCCACCATTTGAGGGTAGATATGTTCCTGATATATATCTTACTTGGGAGTTAGAAACTGAACAACGATTTACATGTTTACAATATCCTGAGGAGAGACGAGTTGCTGCTGCTGTTTGTGCTTTCACTAGTTTTGCATGTGTATGGTGGTCTGAACATTGCAGATTATATCCTATTCCAACTACTTGGGCTGCTTTGAAAACTGCTATGCGTACGCGTTGGGTTCCACCATATTATCAACGTGAATTGCTTCAAAAATTGCAGCGTTTAAGACAAGGAAAAAATTCTGTAGAAGAATATTATCAGGAATTACAAACTGGCATAATTAGATGTGGTATTGTTGAGGAGAATGAAGCTATGCTTGCACGTTTTCTGGGTGGATTAAATAGAGAGATTCAGACCATTCTAGACTATAAGGAGTATACTAATATCACTCGTTTATTCCATCTTGCTTGTAAAGCTGAACGTGAAGTGCAGGATGGACAAGCATTGGGGCGAACTAACTTTTCTGTAGGCCGACCTTCATCATGGACACCACGTGCATCTTCTACTTCAACTGCACCAGCACCTCCATCAGGTGCCACCTCCAGCCGTGATACAAGAAAACAGGCACAACCACCATTATCTGCCAAAAGCGCACCTGCGGGGCCTACACAGCGTTCTTCTTCTTCCATAGCATCAACAGGGCACACAAGTGATATTATTTGTCGTCGTTGTAAGGGAGGAGGTCATTATGCGAGAGAATGCAAATCTCCGCGTGTGATGATTGCTACCGCGGATGGTGGATATGAGTCCGCTAGTGACTATGATGAGGAGACTTTGGCTCTTATTACACGTGAAGAACATGGTGGAGATCATTCTGATAATGAGACGCAATACATGGCTCCTGAAGACGCTGACAGGTATGAATGTTTAGTTGCTCAACGTGTTTTGAGTGTGCAGATCACACAAGCTGAGCAAAATCAGAGGCACAATTTGTTCCATACCAAGGGAGTTGTGAAGGAACGTTCTGTGCGCGTCATCATAGACGGAGGGAGCTGCAACAAATTGGCTAGCATGGAGATGGTCGAGAAGCTTTCTCTCACCACAAGACCACATCCACATCCTTACTACATCCAATGGTTCAACAACAGCGGCAAGGTTAAGGTAACACGTACTGTTCTTGTGCATTTTAGTATATCTACATATGCTGATTATGTTGATTGTGATGTGGTACCTACGCAAGCATGTTCCTTATTACTTGGTAGACCATGGCAATTTGATAAAAATTCTGTACACCATGGTAGAAACAATCACTATACTCTTGTTCATAAGGATAAAAATATTACTTTGCTTCCTATGACTCCTGATTCCATTTTGAAAGATGATATTAATAGAGCTAATAAAGCAAAACAGGAGACGAATAAGAGTGAAAATCAGATTGTGGCAAAAGAATTTGAGCAACAAATGAAGCCTAATAATAAACCATCTAGTGTTGCTTCTGAAATTAAATTGAAAAGTGCATGTTTATTTGCCACCAAATCTGATATTGATGAGCTAGATTTCAGCAAATCTGTTTGCTATGCTTTTGTGTGCAAAGAGGCATTATTTTCATTCGAGGACGTGCCTTCCTCTTTGCCTCCTGCTGTCACTAACATTTTGCAGGAGTTCGCTGACGTCTTTCCACAAGACGTGCCACCGGGATTACCGCCTATTCGAGGGATTGAGCATTAGATTGGCTTAATTCCCGGTGCTTCACTGCCAAACCGTGCACCATACCGTACCAATCCAGAGGAGATGAAGGAGATTATGCGTCAAGTACAAGAGCTTCTCGACAAAGGTTATATACGCGAATCCCTTAGTCCTTGTGCTGTTCCTATTATTCTAGTGCCGAAAAAGGATGGTACATCACGTATGTGTGTTGATTGTAGAGGCATTAATAATATTACTATTCATTATCGTCATCCTATTCCTAGGCTAGATGATATGCTTGATGAATTGAGTGGCTCTACAATATTCTCCAAAGTTGATTTACGTAGTGGATACCATCAAATTCGTATGAAATCGGGAGATGAATGGAAAACAGCATTCAAAACTAAGTTTGGATTATATGAGTGGTTAGTCATGCCTTTTGGGTTAACTAATGCACCTAGTACTTTCATGAGATTAATGAACGAAGTTTTACGTGCTTTCATTGGACGATTTGTGGTAGTTTACTTTGATGACATATTGATTTATAGCAGATCTTTGGAAGAACATTTGGAACATTTACGTGCTGTTTTTATTGCTCTACGTGATGCACGTTTGTTTGGTAACCTTGGGAAGTGCACCTTTTGCACCGACCGAGTATCTTTTCTTGGCTATGTTGTTAGTCCACAGGGAATTGAAGTTGATAAAGCCAAGATTGAAGCTATTGAGAGTTGGCCGCAACCCAAAACGGTCACACAAGTGAGGAGTTTTCTTGGCCTCGCTGGATTCTATAGGCGTTTTGTGAGAGATTTCAGCACCATTGCTGCACCTCTCAATGAGCTTACAAAGAAAGATGTGCCTTTTCTTTGGGGTACCGCACAGGAAGAAGCCTTCACGGTATTGAAAGATAAGTTGACACATGCTCCTTTACTCCAACTTCCTGATTTTAATAAGACTTTTGAGCTTGAATGTGATGCTAGTGGAATTGGATTAGGAAGTGTGTTATTACAAGATGGCAAACCTGTTGCATACTTTTCTGAAAAATTGAGTGGGCCTAGTCTGAATTATTCTACTTATGATAAAGAATTATATGCTCTTGTTCGGACTTTAGAAACATGGCAACATTATTTATGGCCCAAAGAATTTGTTATACATTCTGATCATGAATCTTTGAAACATATTAAAAGTCAAGCTAAACTGAATCGCAGACATGCTAAATGGGTTGAATTCATTGAGACTTTTCCTTATGTCATTAAACACAAGAAGGGAAAAGAAAATGTTATTGCTGATGCATTGTCTCGCCGCTATACTATGCTTTCACAACTTGACTTCAAAATATTTGGTTTGGAGACCATCAAAGATCAATATGTGCATGATGCTGATTTTAAAGATGTAATGCAGAATTGTAAAGAAGGAAGAATGTGGAACAAGTTCGTCGTTAACGATGGATTTGTGTTTCGTGCTAACAAGCTATGCATTCCAGCTAGCTCCGTTCGTCTTTTGTTGTTGCAGGAGGTGCATGGAGGAGGATTAATGGGACACTTTGGCGTGAAGAAGACGGAGGACGTACTTGCTACACATTTCTTTTGGCCAAAGATGAGACGGGATGTTGAGCGTTTTATTGCTCGCTGCACTACATGTCAAAAAGCTAAGTCACGACTCAATCCTCATGGTTTATATATGCCTTTGCCTATACCTAGTGTTCCTTGGGAGGATATATCTATGGACTTTGTTTTAGGTTTACCTCGAACAAAGAAGGGGAGGGATAGCATATTTGTTGTCGTGGATAGATTCTCGAAAATGGCACACTTTATACCATGTCATAAAAGCGATGATGTTGTTAGTGTTGCGGATTTGTTCTTTCGTGAAATTATTCGCTTGCATGGTGTGCCAAATACTATTGTTTCAGATCGTGATACTAAATTTCTTAGCCACTTTTGGAGATGTTTATGGGCTAAGTTGGGGACTAAACTACTTTTTAGTACTACTTGTCACCCCCAAACTGATGGACAAACTGAAGTAGTCAATAGAACGTTGTCTACTATGCTTAGGGCTGTTTTGAAGAATAATAAGAAAATGTGGGAGGAATGCTTGCCTCATATTGAATTTGCTTATAATCGTTCATTGCATTCTACTACTAAGATGTGCCCTTTTGAAGTTGTGTATGGTTTCCTACCTCGTGCACCTATTGATTTGTTGCCTCTTCCATCTTCGGAGAAGGTTAATTTTGATGCTAAACAACGTGTTGAATTTATTTTAAAAATGCATGAGTTAACTAAGGAAAACATTGAGCGTATGAATGCTACATATAAACTTGCTGGAGATAAGGGTAGAAAACATGTTGTGTTTGCACCTGGAGATCTTGTTTGGTTACATTTGCGTAAGGATAGATTTCCTGATTTGCGCAAATCAAAGTTAATGCCACGTGCTGATGGTCCCTTTAAGGTGTTAGAGAAAATAAATGATAATGCATATAAACTTGAGCTGCCTGCAGATTTTGGGGTTAGTCCCACTTTTAACATTGCAGATTTGAAGCCTTATTTGGGTGAGGAAGATGAACTTCCGTCGAGGACGACTTCATTTCAAGAAGGGGAGGATGATGAGGAGATCAATACAATTGTTACACCCACAGCCCCTGCTGCTATACATACTGGACCAATTACTAGAGCTCGTGCACGCCAACTAAATTACCAGGTACTTTCGTTTCTTGGTAATGATTCTAATGTTCATGAGAATATGATGCTGCCTAAATTGGATACATTTGTTTTGCTTACAAATGAAGGGCCTAGCTTGGAGAAGGATGAACATTGGAGCAAGAACAAGCATGGAGATGATGGCATGCGCAAGGGGAACAAGAACGGAGTTACAAGTGATGATTTCAGGACTTTGAAGCCACCATAATGGGTGCATGAAGCCTTGGACGAAATATACAAGATGTCACTTCATAAATTTCGTCCCGAGGCTATTTTAGGTGCTGCGTCACCTTATTATTGGGCCAGGCCCATGTAATTTCGAAATACATAAGTATTGGCTATTTTTAGAGTCCGTATGTGTGGGGAAACAAGAGATAGGGTTGATTTCGGACTCCTCCACCAAGGGCCACGAAATTCCCCCCTCTTCCTCCATATATACAGCCCTTAGGGCATCGTTTAGACTTCGGGTTTTGTTTAGATTAAAAGTTCGCCATAGCTGCAACTTCGCGTACTTCGTTTGTGTTCAACGACCAGACAAAGGCGTCACAGAACCCCACCTTGATCAATAAAGCTTTCATCTTATATTCGCAATATCCAGATTGCAATCTTAGTTTCTTGCTTGTTCTTCGTTTGCTCGCAGGAAACAGACCCTCGTGGTCAGGTTGATCGTGCTCCGGCGTGGTCAATAACCTCTCGGAGTTGGTTTAGCGATTGCTAAGGCGCGACGTCCTCGCACGTTCGTAGTCGGATCGTCAAAGTCGACTTCCACCAAAGCGAAATCCACCATCTCATCGAAAGACGGGACACCTCCGCCTCTATCAATTGGATACATTTGTTTTGCTTACAAATGAAGGGCCTAGCTTGGAGAAGGATGAACATTGGAGCAAGAACAAGCATGGAGATGATGGCATGCGCAAGGGGAACAAGAACGGAGTTACAAGTGATGATTTCAGGACTTTGAAGCCACCATAATGGGTGCATGAAGCCTTGGACGAAATATACAAGATGCCACTTCATAAATTTCGTCCCGAGGCTATTTTAGGTGCTGCGTCACCTTATTATTGGGCCAGGCCCATGTAATTTCGAAATACATAAGTATAGGCTATTTTTAGAGTCCGTATGTGTGGGGAAACAAGAGATAGGGTTGATTTCGGACTCCTCCACCAAGGGCCACGAAATTCCCCCCTCTTCCTCCATATATACAGCCCTTAGGGCATCGTTTAGACTTTGGGTTTTGTTTAGATTAAAAGTTCGCCATAGCTGCAACTTCGCGTACTTCGTTTGTGTTCAACGACCAGACAAAGGCGTCACAGAACCCCACCTTGATCAATAAAGCTTTCATCTTATATTCGCAATATCCAGATTGCAATCTCAGTTTCGTGCTTGTTCTTCGTTTGCTCGTAGGAAACAGACCCTCGTGGTCAGGTTGATCGTGCTCCGGCGTGGTCAATAACTTCTCGGAGTTGGTTTAGCGATTGCTAAGGCGCGACGTCCTCGCACGTTCGTAGTCGGATCGTCAAAGTCGACTTCCACCAAAGCGAAATCCACCATCTCATCGAAAGACGGGACACCTTTGCCTCTATCAAGTGGTATCAGAGCCAGGTTGCTCGGTGAGATTTTACAGTTTTTCGTAGTTTAGATCGAGTCTGTTCTTCATACCTACAGTCCACGAAAAAGCCACAAAAAAAATTAGGTTTAGTTCATCATATCCGAACCAATCTGAGCCTTTGCATAATCTTTTTAGGGTTTTGCTTTGTTGAATTTGCGGTTGCATCGTCGTGTCTAGTTGCTGGTCTTAGAGTCTAGTCTTTTAGAGTTTCGAGTTCTGGTCATAAGTTGTCACGCCGCCGCCGCACCATCATCATCACCCCTGCCATCTACCACCACCGCTTATCCGCCACCGCTTCGAATCCGTATCCATATACCACCACAGCTGTCATATACCACCACCGCTGCCATCTACCACCATATATCCACCACCAATCCGAGTTCTTGTCATATTAGGTTTGTTTTCGAGATCCATCTAGATTCCGATTCGTGTTTCCTTGCCGGAGTAGGTTTCGGAAAAAAAAA